>NC_056596.1:17444972-17529972 GCF_018340385.1 Cyprinus carpio | reverse complement strand
CCCGTCTCCATATTTCATCCACCACCCTTTCTGTCATGACTGGAAGCACTGAAAAGCCCCTGAACATTGTCCCTGTTAGTTTAGCAGGCGTGCATGTGGGCCGCCGCACTGTGAAGCGTTAAAGCAGGTGTCACGCTCAGGAGATATATATGACGGGCCGAGTGCAATAGCATTGATGCACTGTAAATGGCCTCTGTGTACATGGATCGCACTACTACTGTGTTTACTATAAAGAGAAACACCACCCTCCAGCATATCAACAACAAAAAAAAAAACTCTCTGTGCACATGATATCAAAAAAAAAAACCATCAACAAAAAAAACACACGCTCACTTGCAAGCACTTAGATTCATATTTTTGCCCTGTCAAAACCTTGTGAGCTGCACAATAGGTAGCACTTTAAGAAACACGCAATTCCAGAGTAAATCCAAGACAAACTAGGCAGGAGAAAAATATATTTCTGAGTAAGTGACAAATAGAGGACTTGATTTAATTCAAGCAAAATCAAAGAAAAAAAGGGAGCGACATTTCGAACAAAATCTGGCCAAAACAAGTTCATTTGGAGTTTGTTTGTAACATCTATTTTTGAATCCATATTTATTTATTTATTCATTTATAATAAAATGTGATCACATCATTTACAAATAAAATAATCTTTCATGCAATACTGAAATGTTTTGCTAAAAATAGTTTGACGGAATTTTTTTCACTTATTAGATTATTATATACTTAGCAAGATGCTAACACTGAGTCTCTCTCCTGTGCAGAGCACTATTTATAGTAAGAGCTGTAAAGAGTTGCTGCCTACGTAGAACGCTCCAAATCAGTCACTTATGAGGTGAATGTGATGCCTTCTACGTAGGCAGTAGGTAGCGAGGTGCTACGTTTCGGAACAAGAGCTATTGTTTCCGTAATTACAAACACACACCCACGCTCGCACCAACACACGTTTGCACACGTACACACGTGGCATTCCTCCAAATAAAGCATGCAAATGCCGTGTTGGAGAAATGTGGCCCAGAGTGCATAATTTAGCAGAAAAGGTGGTGGAGAGAGGGGGAAAGGCCGTGATTATATGTACAAAACAAGAGGGACAAAACACTAGAGACAGGCATAATAACCAAACATGAACTCACAAACCCTAATGATGACACCAGGGACGAGAACAGTTGCTGCTGAACCAAGCAGAAAATTGCTGGTCATTTGTAAACAGGTAACGATGCGGGCCAGGTGTGTGAGCATATGTAGCCGAGCGGGGACGAGTGTGTGTGTGTGTGTGTGTGTGTGTCCGGCTGGTCAGCTATCAGGCTCATTAGCCGAGCCACTGCCCACTTGGATGACTTCATCTGTTGTGGTACCGCCAGACCGGACATGGGCAGTCAGATATTTTGTCACTCTTATATGCTGTCAGTCTCTTCTATAATAGAGGTAGAGCAGCATTTTGAGACACAAGATATAGCTTATTATGTCTAAATCAAGAAATGTGCTAATATTAGTTCATTAGAAATAATAAGGCCTCTAGTCTTCAGGTTAAAGCATTCAGATTGAGGGTCCCGGGGCCCTAGAGTGCTCAGTTCACACTATACAGTGTTCAGCTTCCTTTAGCACTCTTGGGCCCCTGATAGTCTGAGGTCCCAGCAAAATTCTTTTTCTTTTTTTTTTTTTCTTTTTTAATCAGATACATGCATTTAAAATTAGAAATATAAAATAAAAAGACCAAAAATATTGATTAAAGGTTCTCTGGAATGAGAAAGTCCCCCTTTATTTAAGCTTTATTTACATTTTGGTAATTGAAACAAAGCTCAAATTAAATTACATATAAATATTAGATGAAAAAAAAAAAAAAAACATTTTCTTGGCAGCCAGCTGAAATAAGTTTGAAGTTGATGCAATAAAACTGATACTAAAAGTTAAATATAATTAAAATAACTAATACAGAAACTAAACTAATAAACAAAAGCACATAAAATTATTAAAACTTACAGTAAAATCAAACAGTTAATTCAAAATCTAAAACGTAATTCAAAATACTAATAAATACTGTAATAGTGTTAGTGTTGATTTAGCATCAAGATACTTAGTTTTACTAATATTAATATTTTTTTTTATATTTTTCTTTCTCATTTTAATTTTAGTTGAAGTTTTGGTAATTTTGTTGTGTTTGTCATTTTTTATACATTTTTGTTTTATTTAAATGTTTATATAGTTTTTATTCATGTTTATTTCAGATTTAGTCATTTTAGTACATGAACTTAAACTAAACAAATGAAAAAACTTGAAAACTAGCTGGGAAAAAAAGTTTCAAGTTTTTATTTTCTTTTTTATTTTATTTCATTTTTTTTTTTTTTTTTTTTTTACAATATATTTTATGGTATCAGTTTGGGTTTTAGTTAACTGAAATAACATTAAATAGTTTATTAAAACTAGTGTTGGCTTATTACTTACATACATTCATACATACATACATAACTATACACTCCACCCTACCAATAACTAATATTTTTTTAAAAGTACACCCTCTTAGATACTGACTGCTAGTGGTGTGGATGTAACATCACACAAACATTATCAGTCAAAAACTGTTTATCTTAGTCATGCATGATAAATTTGAGCACTTAACATGGAAGTAAAGATAATAAAATCATAGTATTTGGCATCTTAACATGACCGCGTTCACAAGGTGACACTATTCATTAAAAAACTAAAACAGCTTTCATTAGCCATTCATTCATTCATTCATTTTATGAGTATTATTTTTTTTTTCATCAAGAAAATCTAAAAAATGAATGGATGGAAGAAACTGTATATTTTAAAATATCATAAACCTGACTAATAAAAATGTTGAGGTATCGTGTGAGCAGTTGATGAAAAAAGATTAAAAGACTTTTCAACTAGAAAACACAAGATATAAAGGTCCACAATACAAGAGGAATGGTCAGTTTAATGAAGCCATTCAGAGTATATTTGTCCTGTGTCATTTGTAGAGTCAGAAACAAGTGAAGTGAAGGTGAGCGCTTATTTTAGATTACACTAATGCAAAAATGCATTCTGGAATTGTAGTTTGTTTATCTGCATTTACAGTACACACATGCTGTACAAGCACGTGCACGCGCACACACACACACACACACACACACACACACACACACACACACACACACACACACACACACACACACAGTGTTTCCAGATGCAGAGGTTAAACTGCTGTCAGAGTGTATGGCACAGTACTGAGCATGGCATTAGATCACACTCACTCACAGAAACATTGTAAAGGCAGTCAGGCATAACAGAGCCACCCGCTGGGCCTAAAGAAGCCATTCAGACCAACACTGACAGCCCTGAGACGAGATGCCTGCAAAATATGGCTTATGAATTTCTGTGCACAAGCCTTTAACAATTGTTTCACTTTGTATCCAATCTTTGAGACTAAAAGCAAACAGGGTATCGTATTACTATTAAATGTTGAATTTCTGGAGTGAAAGAACGAAAGAAAGAAAGAGGGAAAGAAAAAGGAGGGAAAGAAATAAAGAAAGAAAGAAGAAACATTTTGGTGTTATTAAGGGCTTAGTCAGTAGTGATTTTCACTGCAATAACATCAGGATATATTCTTTCTTAATGAAGAATTTAACCCAGGATGAATTTCTACATGAGACTATAAAGATTTCTGCTTTAGCAGAGAGGCCTGTTAAGAGTATGGGAAAGATGTGCAGAGATAAATGACAAAATTAGAAGGAACTGGATCTTCTTGCAGTCCAACACTAGTCTAATACTTCTGGAAAAGCACGTCTGGAATGATGTGAAGTCTGCTCTAAAAGGTAGAAAACAATGTAGTGCTTCCTTCAAAGAATAGCTTTGGCTAAATTATAAGGCAACATTTTTTTTTCTTTCATAGAGACCATGTCATTTGACTTTGTGTTTGTTGCTGCTGTGTGGTTTAAGTTTGGAGCTCCTTCAAGTTAATTCTTTATCATCTATTTTTTTTCTTAAAATAAATTTTATACACCATCCTTTTTGTTTCTTTAACAAGTGAACATTTCCCTTATCGTATTCTACAGCATAAACAATCGAAGCACTTTGTTAGCACTAGTTTTATTTTGTTTTCCCGAATCCGCTACTAGCTTATAGCTCGTTGGCATCGCCAGCTTGTTTGCTGCTAATCTCACATTGCTTACACTCTATTCACACACATTATCACTGTTTTACTTGCTCTAATGGTGGATATGTGTCTACCTTTGAGTCCAGGTGAGGACACGTACGAGCTGTACTGAGTGCAGCTGGAGCTGAAGGCTGTAGAGAAGCAGATCCACAAACTACTAGTGAAGAAGACCCAGCTGTGAGAGCGGAGAGCCACAATGGAAACATCCCTGGCTGACACTCAGGTCCGAGGTAAGTTTATGGTGCAATGTTATTCCTACCACCTGTATTCCGTGTGTTTCTCTGCACAGGCCCCATGCACCCAGGATGCGGTGTTCCCAAGTCTCCTTTACTCCGGCGACGGGACACCATGGACACTGGGTGCACCAGCAGTGGAAGGCAAGAGCCGGGCCCCGGAGAGAACTTCTCCCCCTCCACCACCTCCAGTCTTTGAGATCTCCACCCAGAACCGCATTGCTTCCCTTCGTGAGACGGAACGCGACACTGTGGTCATCAAAGAATCCATCGTCCGGCACATCCTCACTACCTCAGCTAAAGGAAAGGTGCACACTTACTGTTCACGCTCATATTCTCAATGTTTCTGCACAGATACATTCAATCCTGAAGGGCGATGAGAGCATCAGAACGGTCATGCTTCACGCGGGGGTGAACGACATCAAGCTGCAGCAGACAGAGATTCTGAATAGGGACTTCAGGAGCCTCATCGAGATGGTAAGCAAAACATTGCCCTCGACGAGGATCATCATATCAGGACCGCTTGCCACGTATCGACAAGGACATGAAAGATTCACTAGACTGTTTGCCCTATATAAATGGTTATTGTCATGGTGTAAAGAATAGAAACTGCTCTTTGGTAATAATTGGAATCTTTTCTGGGAACATCCTAGCCTCTTCTGTGCTGATGGCGGAACTCCTGTCGGACGACATCTCCAGGACGCTACGCTCCATATGACTAGTAAGTCAAATCTCAAATAACTGCTGTGATGGCTTTTGTTCTAACCACTTAAATGACAGAAATACTTGTGTTGTCCAATCTATAAAGTCTGTGTCTGTTCCCCAAATTTTGAGATCAAAATATAAATTTAATGCAGAATCTAGAAAACATCTGGTCATGCTTAAACCAGAAAAACGCAAAATAAAAAAAAAAATTAAGCTTGGACACCTAAACATTAGATCACTCGCACACAAAGCATTTATTGTAAATGAAATGGTAATGGTTTTGATGTATTCTGCTTGACTGAAACCTTGCTTAAACCAAATGACTATATTGGTCTAAATAAGTCCACTCCACCAACCTAGTGATATGTTCATGATCCCCGTTGAATTGGTCATGGTGGCAGTGTTGCAACAATTTACAGAGATATTCTCAGTGTTAATCAGAAAACACTGTCAGATATGCAGAAAAAATCTCATCTATCTCTTGATCTGGCTACCATAGACCACCAGGGCCATATGCAGATTTTCTAAAAGAATTTGCAGATTTCCTCTCGGACCTATTGGTTAATGTTGATAAACCACTAATTGTTGGAGTCTTTAACATTCACGTTGATAATACAAATGATTTAATTATATTGCATGGAATTGATCTTACTGATGTAATCTCTTAGATTACAATTTGCATCTAGATGGATGTACTGTTACTTTTTCTACAGTTAAAAACTTGGGTGTTATATTAGACAGCAACTTGTCTTTTAATAATCTGTAACACATGTTACAGAAACAGCATTCTTCCATCTTAGAAACATCGCCAAGATATAGAACGTTACCTGTTTCTGATGCAGAAAAGCTAGTTCATGCATTCATGACCTCTAGACTGGACTATTGTAATGCACTGCTAGGAGGAGTACTGCATCTTCAATGACCAAGCTACAGGTAGACCAAAATGCAGTGGCTAGAGTCCTTACCAGTTCAAGAAAATATGATCATATTACCCCAATTTTACCGTCCATATCAGTTACAAAATATTACTACTTACTGACAATGCCCTAAATGGTTTAGCTCTTGCTTACCTAACCAGTCTTCTATCACCCAACAATCCATGATCAAAATTCACATTATCAGTCTTTGGTTGGTATGATTACATTTTTTTTGTTGGTTTGAACAGCAGTTATGCAATTTTTTTTTTGTCTATTTGCTTCTCTGTTTCTGACACAGGATGGGAATCCTGAGGTAACTAGGAATAACACTAGCTTCAGTCTGGATCCAGCCCATACGAAGATCTGAGATGACCAAGCAAGAAGAAGAGATGATGCCAACCCCTCAGAGGACCTCAGATCATGCCAACCAACATACAAAACTACCAAATTTTCCTATAAGTTTGATCACAACATATAATCATAGCTGTTAATAGTGTTCACTGTTTGTTTGAATACATGTCATTAAATACTGTAACTGCAAGAGGTTATTTTGTTATCCAGTGCCAAATTTTGATAGCCCCACCCCCTCTAATACGATAAAGAAGCATCGAACATTAAGTGCCCAACATTCCACCCTTAATTTTTTTGATTAATTAAGTGCAATTCAGGTCAAGTACTTTGATTGCAGTGCAATAGTTTGAAGAGAATCTCACTGAACAAGTTATATTTCAATAACATGTTTATAGCTACCTGAATATAGCGGTTCAGCCGTTTACATCAATTTGAAGGCCAACCTGGAAAGTTGCTAACAAGTCACTACTTTATATAAGGACTACAATTATTGTCCAATCTGTAATTATTGAGGTAGCTGTAGACCTTATTAAGCAGCTTAGCAAACTGTTTTCTAAAAACTCAAAGGAAATTAGTATGAAACACATAGCTTAAAAAAATGCTTATGCTATGTCCAAGTGTCTATGCTTGTGTATTTGCATTAAGTATGTTTTTGGCATTAGTTACAAACCAAAACTCACCTAATCAATGCAACAACAGACCAAGCTTCAGATTTTGTGTATGTTGTATTAGTAGCTCCGCTTGTGAGCGATGCTAATGCTCTCAGTGTGTGTGTGTGTGCATGTGCTGCAGATGTGAATTTAGCTCTGCTGGTGTTTTTCTGTGCTAGGTTTAATCAGAGTCAGACTTCTCTCAGTTCTTTTGACTGTGTTTTAATCGCCCGGGTCTGAGTCCGTCATTTCTACTTCAAACGTGTGCTGATCTTCAGTATTAACTCTAGTACAGGCTCTTATCATCAGCGATATGCCGAACACCCGCTAACCCTCCCCCTACAGACCAGGCGCTGCTGGTTATGAGTTCAGGCAACTAGTCACAGCAAACTTCCCCATCAGAGCATTTATATCAAAGCTTTTACAGTATTACATAGAAGAGCTGAAATAGAGAGTGGGAGTGTTTTAAATGAGATATTTCTCAGTTTTGACTGTACGCCCCAGGACATATTTAGAGAGGGGCTGGCTTGAGTTGTCTCATTTACAGGAAGATGAGGAGAGATGGCAAAATATAAGCTGTATGGAGTGATGTAGTGTCTATGTTTAATTCATAGCCAACTTTTTTTTTTAAGTATATTCAGATATTTGCAATTTGTATATTTATATGCACAAATGGCAGATGCTATTTGCACCCTGGTGTAAAAGACAATGTTATTAGACAGAAAGTAAATAGTATAATGTAGTATATAATCTAAACAGTCATTTTTTATTAACTAAATATGTAAAGATTACTGTTTTTAAAATGTAATTTGTAGATGATTTGTAAGATGAATTGCAGATAAATTTGAAAAGCCAAAAACAACAACAAAAACATGTCTTACCTTAATGTAGATGGCGAGGCAATGTCCAGGAAAAAAAGTGGGGGGGAAAGAGATAGGGTAAATTATTTAAAATATTTCTAAACATTCAATAAATATAAAAAAATATATATATATTATTATAATTATTTCTTTATAAATATGAATATTCAATAAACATCATGATAATAAATCATAAAACTAATAAGTTATAAAATTATACAAATATAATAAATATTCAAAATTCTTATGAAAATGTATCATAGCTCTAGCACTCTAGCTCTATATCCATCTATCCATCTATCTATCTATCTATCTATCTATCTATCTATCTATCTATCTATCTATCTATCTATCTATCTATCTGTCTGTCTGTCTGTCTATCTATCCATCCGTCTGTCTGTCTATCTATCTATCTATCTATCTATCTATCTATCTATCTATCTATCTATCTATCTATCTATCTATCTATCTATCTATCTATCTATCTATCTATCTATCTATCTATCTATCCATCTATCTATCTATCTATCCATCTATCCATCTATCTATCTATCCATCTATCCATCTATCTATCTATCCGTCTGTCTGTCTGTCTATCCATCTATCCATCTATCTATCCATATATCTATCTGTCTATCTATCTATCTATCTATCTATCTATCTATCTATCTATCTATCTATCAAGGGTTTTTAATAACTTTAGTATGAGGAGAACTGAAGAATGTATTAAGAAATGGACATTAAAATGTAGATAATCACCGTAAATTAAGTCATTAACCAAAATTATTATTTTTTTTTAAAGATTTACAGCACTATTATTATGAATCTAAATATAATTGTTACTAATGTCTTACAACAGTACAATACAGTACAGTAAGAAATAGCCTCTTTGAATTATGTGAATGTACGGTAGGGAGCCAGAGCAGGTGAAAGTCATCTTCTATGTTTTTCCCATAATGCCGTGCTAAGAGACACTAATGTTCTCACTGGAGACCAGCTAACATGCATCATTCACTGTCTATTCACATTCAGTTTTCTACAACAACTCAGGCTGACAACAACAAATTCACCTCACCATTCATCACAAATGATTTTACAACTAAACAAGACCAATCAGCACAAACTACTGCAAGAACATAATAAGACTCGTTTCCATTTCTTTATTCTCTAAAGGAAGTACTTGACATCTGAGCAGGACCACCCTGCATCCTCTGCTCATCCAGCCCTCAAACCACAGCACAGGGGTCGCCAATGCGCCCTACAGCGGGTCAGAGGGGCGAGCGGCAGCTCTGTCAGCGCGGGGGAATAGAGACACGCGTGAGAGAGGCCTCTGCTGGTCTGCTCCTCTGAGAGAGCCGGCCGGTACCTTCTCATCACCCATTTATCACTCCTGCCAACAGACCTAAGTCTGAATTACTCATCCACTATCACACTATCACTGACGGAGAGAGAGAGAGAGAGAGAGAGAGAGAGAGAGACATCCTCGGTCTCCCAAAATAAATAAATAAATAAACACATATACACATAAATATATACAGACATTTATACATACGATGATAATAGTTCTGGGTGGTAACTGATTATGTGTGGATGAATCAGATTCCAAAATTAAATACTAATTAAATTCTATTAAATTAAATTCTAATTAGATTATATTATCTTTTAAAATACTAAGACTAAATTTTTACATGATAACTCAATATTTACAAAATTGCAGTAAATTATTTATAAATCATTGATTCTCCCTAATTATTTTTTTTTATTATTATTATTATATTTTTTTTTTTACATTGTACTTTCTAAAAAAAGCCCATCGCTTATAAATGTCTGGAAGCCTTCCAGTTTTGTGGAACTGCACACAGAGACTGGACAACAGTCAGGCGGTTAAATCTGAGTAGTCACACTCCATAAACAAAGAAAATATTTCATCTTTTTTTTTTAGTAAATTTTGTTTTTATTGACTTATTTATTGTTTTTATTAGCTTTTCATAAATTTATGAAACATGCAGTTCCTTCAAAAAGCATGACAATGTCATGTTTAATACACTTCATGTGGTTAATAACAAAGAATGGAACACATTTTCTCTCTCTTTTACTCTTTGTATGTAGTAAATAGGTTAAGTTAAAAGTAATCTAAAAGTAATTAAAAATTAGTCTGATTATAATACATAAAATGTTTAATGTAATAGATTATGTTACTAACTACATTTTGAATTTGTATTCAGTAATGGACTACCCAGAATTGTGTATTATATTTCATTAAAGAAAAAATAAACAAATAAATAAATAAAAAATAAAACTATATATAACATTTTTTTAATAAGAAAAAGAAAACAACCAATGATGACAACCTTGACCTGTTGTACAGTAGGGAAGCTAAAGACAGATGCCAGAGTTGAAGGACAATGGCCCTGGGCAAAGAGACACTTCTGCAACACACACACACACACACACAGACGATGCATGGTCCGCCTGTGGGACAACAGTTGGCATGGTGGCACAGAGCCTGCTTCCCTTAGGCACACACTCCAGTTCTGCTTACACACACACACACACACACACACACACACACACACACACACACACACACACACAACCACACACACACACACACACAGCTTTACTCAGTCTCCACCTAAACATTGACCCTTATCTGCCAGAAAATCCTCTTCTGAACGAAGCAAGGTCATATATTTTCATTCCTGCATCTTCAAAATCATCCACCTCAATCTCAGAAGCGGCTAAGGCCATAAACATACTTCAGGAAAGAACATGAACACAGATGCTTCTCGCTACACAAGCTCACTGCACTCTGAAATATGTCAGAAAGCAATTCATACCAAAACATAAGCATTCAGGTGTTGAATAAAAAAAAGAGATTGCATCAAATCTATTCTAGTCAGTTTTCTTTTATAAGTCAATTATGGTCATGATCAGCCGTTAGATTCACTCAAATGCTCTCTTTGACGCAAACAAGAGTACATGAGATGAGTTTGGGAATTAATCATTTATTTGAATAGCATCTTTTCAATGAATCTGGTGATATGGCTCACAAACCCGGTATGGATTCATTCTCAAGTTGAACTCTTTGCTGCATCTATTAGCTCAAATAAGACAAATGACCAATTTGTGAATAAAACATTCTTTTTAAACAGATGTTTTCAATGAATCACTTAATCTGGTTCACAAAACCAGCCTTAATGATTCTTTTGCGAATCTGACCAGTCCAACTGTTTTGCATCTTCATGACTTCATCATGACTTCAGATATTTTTTAATGAATCTGGTGATCTGGTTTAAAAAACTAGTCTGGATTCATGAATCATACTGGTGTGTATAAATTACAACACTTATATTAATCCAAATGGTACAGTTTTAAAAATTTACATGAAAGAGCTGTTTTTTTCCAGCGTGACTCCGGGGGACTTTAATAAAGGATGCGAGACACAAGAAGTATTTCTAAAGAGAGAAGGCTGCACAAATCTACACACTGCATTCAGACGGCCCCGTAAAGAGAGAGCAGAGAGAGAAGGAGAGTTTGAAAGAGAGAGCGAGAGTGAGACAACGAGGTAATAACAAATGTCCCATTGTGTGCGGCTGTGCTGTGATTTATGTAAGGTGTGGCTGGATGAGGGAGATAATGCCAAGCGAAATGCTTCATTTCATAAATCTATTCCAAAGGCTTCTGTTCCCACCTCTACACACACACACACACCTCCGTCTCACCTGCTATTGACATCCAAACAAGTACTCTCTGTTCACTGCTAAGCAATGATGCAGTATCACAGGAACTAGGGCTCGAGTCGGGCTCTCTGGGGCCCACACACACACACACACACACGCATATACATAAACAAGGAGGAGAAAGCGAGAGGGGAACTTGTATAAGCAAAAAGCCGCCACATAATCAACAAACACTCAATTACCCAGTGTCCTTTTCTCCCTCTGATATTAATAACACATGCTCTTGGTCTACACGCACCGCTATAGGCTATTAAACGCGTCGGTGCAAAGGACAAACAGAACAAACAGGGAAAAATCGTAACATGAGAGATGTGGAAACAATCCCAATCTCCATTCCAAGGCTAAATGCAGGTGATCCCCGACGCTGGGCAGGTGGGAAATTAGTTTGCTCCACTGAGACTTCAGGTAATGGAGGCGAATGAGATTCCCACACACACCCCAGCCAACATGAAATAATAATGTCTTGGAAATATAACAGGCTACATTTCCATTTGCTCTGTTTGGAAGTGATGCATCTCTTTTGAGTGGGTCCACCGCACAAGAACTGTGTTTGGAGGCGATGGGTTTTTCCCGACATACAACTGAAGATCAAGGAGAAATTTACAGGATTGAATTTTTTTTTTTTATTATTATAATTTTTTTTTAAGATAAAATGTTTTAATCTTTTCTTGGTCCTATAATACTTTACTTTTTTCAATAATTGTTGTCATTCTTTGTCACTATAATCTAATAATTTTCTTCACTGACGTTATCATCTGGTTTTTGTTCATGACCGAAGTAAATCAAGGAATTAACATGATGGACAGCAAAGTAAGAGATATTAAATAAGAAAGTGCAGGAAGTGTCAATTTAAACACCTGTTCCAATGGCCCACAGGAGTCCCTGAAGACAGAGATATTGCTCTGGTGTATAATGTGGAAATAAACATTGAAAGCAAAGCAAGAAAAGCAAAGCAAAAGCAAATAAAAAAGCAAACCAAAGCAAAACAAAACAAGACAAAAAAAAAACAGTGATGAAATGAAGTGATGCAAAAAAAGAAAGTAAAGTGAAACAAAAAACAAAACAAGCAAAGCAAAAACTAACAAAAGTGATGCGAAGAAAAAGGCAAAGCAAAACAAAAATATCAATGCAAAACAAAAAAATAAATAAATGAAACAAAACAAAAGCAAAACAAGCAAAAAGAAAAAAAATCCAAGAAAAACAAACAAAAAAAAAACCATCAAAAATAAGCAATTCCAGAAAAAATGGATGTGAAGCAAAGCAATAAAAGCAAAGCAAAACAAAAACAAAACAGTGATGAAGTGAAGGGAAGTGATGCAAAAAATAGCAAAGAAAAGAAAGTAAGGTGAAACAAAAAACAAAACAAAGCAAAAACTAACAAAGAAAAGTGATGTGAAGAAAAAAAAGCAAAGCAAAACAAAAATATCAATACGAAACAAAAAATTAAGTGAAACAATCCAAAAGCAAAACAAGCTAAAAGGAAGAAAATCCAAGAAAAAAACAAACAAAAAACATCAAAACTAAGCAATACCAAAAAAAAAAACTGATGTGAAGCAAAACAAAAAAGCAACGCACAGCAAAACAACTAAAAAGTTATGTGAAAAAAAGCAAAGCAAAAAAACAAAAACAAAACAAAAAAATACAGCAAAACTAAACAATAAAAAAGCTAAACAAAATCAAATCAAACAAAACAAGTGGCCATTCACAGAGAGCGCGTTTTTTGCATTTAAAACGTGAGACACAGGGTAGTGAAAAAAAAAGTCAAGGTCTAGAGAAGCTGAATTTATTTTAACTTAAGCTTTGTTTTTTTAGAATGCTGCGAGATGCTAGAAAAGACATGAGCGCAGTGGTCAAACATGTCTAGCTCACGTTTACTTAGAAAAACAATGGAAAAGCAGCATAGAGGAATGCTAAAGCGTTTGAACAGCTCCACAGAAAATCCCTGCATTAGCACTGAGTTCTCCTCGTGAAGTGTCCAGACGGTTGGATCTGTCTCTCTCAGATCTGTCTCGGTGGAGGTGAGCCAGACGCTGTGTCTACAGCAGGGCACCGGAGCGCAGTGGAGACACCTCGCTCTTACTGTCTTTGTCTCAGTGGCGACAGGCTTCGGCCAGAGTCCAGTCACCTGGGATGAGACCAGCCCTGTCCTGAACAGAGCGCTTTCTCCTTTTTTCTTCTTTCTTCCACAACAAAACATACAACATGTGGACTAACTTGGAGAGTTACACCATAGTAAAAAAAAAAAAATAGTACACTGTAAAAAAAAAAAAAAAAAAAAAAAAATAATTAATTATATATATATATATATATATATATATATATATATATATATATATATATATATATATATATATATATATATATATATTTATATATATATATATATATATATATATATATATATATATATATATATTTTCTAAATTGTAAATAAGTGTTAATTCCAATAATTTCAAATTATAATTTCGATTCACAATTAATTGAATAGAAAAACAACAAAAAAGGCTGTTCAGCAACCATGATATAGTCCAAATCCATGTTTGGATTTATTAAACTGTGTCACTAAAAATGTTTGATTGCAAATTTATGCACAAACAGTCATGGTAAGGAACACAGACTGCCTGTATGACACTTTCATTTGAGCAGAATATCTAAACTCCAATTTACATGTCTGTCGATGTTTTAAGTGCATTCTACATTGTCTTAGTCATGGGTAGAAAAAAAAGTCTTCGATTAATATTTCTCATCATAGTTTCTTTAACGTAATTAACACTACTTAAAACAGTTGCAGATTTCAAACATGATTGCTTGAATCGATTTATGCCTGTTGAACTTCCACAATAAATGTAGCTACTTTACTTCAAACACGCTTCTGTTTGTCTCACTGTAAGTTGAAAATATCGGTGCAATGCTGTTTGAGTTTCTGATGCCGGTGAGGCTTTACCTGAGTCTCTCCCGCTGCACCGTACAGAGCTGAGCAGGCACATGAGAGGATAGTCCACATCTAATTACCGTGGCTTAATTAGTATCGGGGCTAAACCTCCACGGGGCACCTCCAATCTTAATTCATATGCTGACAGGGAGGAACAAGTGTTAATGTGCTGTATTTATGTTAATACTCCCAAAGTGTATATGCGTGTGAGAGTGTGTGTGTTGGCGTGTGAAGTTATTTTGCCATACATGAAATGCCTTCCTTTACAATTAAACCAATAAAAAGTGTACATGTATGTGTGCATTTGACAAATGTTTAGATTTAGAAAAGAGCCACCAAAACTAAAATTTAATTCATCCAAAAATGAAAGTTTAGTCAAATGTCATTCCAAACCCATAAGAGAACTGTTCATCTTCCAAACACAAAGAAAGATCTTTTTAAAGAAACTTGAGATTTTTGTCCCTCCATTGAACTATCCCTTTAAAAATGTTTTTTTAATAATAATAAAAAAAATCATTATAATCAGTTCTGAAACTAGATATATGTTTTAAAAACATTATGTACATAAGTCGTCTTATGATTTGGCAATACCAAAAGGTTGACATCAAATCCTATTACATCCACAATAAACCTCGAAAAAGGTTATGTGAAAATGAAGTTCATGTCGCTTTTCACAACTGTTGTTTTTACAAAATTACCTTTGCACCAATATATTCCACTAGCAAAGTTTTTTTTTTTTTTCTTTTAGTTTGCCCTCTTGTTCAGGAAAATTAATGTCTATGTGCAGAATATAATTCATCATGCACTGAAAGCAGAGGTCATTCAGGAAATGATAGTAGGTAAGATTAGGTCTCTACCACAGAGACATTCACACACACACACCGTACACAAACACATGTGTATGAACACACCACAATCCAGGAACTTCCTCACACTCCTTGGCCTTGACTTTGCCAAGTGCACAAGTGAGACAACTCTCAAGGTTTCTGTGAAAGAGATTCTCATGGACAAAGTCAAATCCCAAACTTCTCTAAAAAGAAAGTAATGTGGCAGTACCACGGTAATATCATAGTACTTTAATATATACCATGATACTGAACGATTACCACAACAGCATTTGCTTGGTTCTCCAATAGTTTTATTTCCAATTTCACCTCATAGTGCTAAAAGAATACCAGGCTATGCAATGAGACCTGGTCTGAGATACGGTCTGGGAAGATATTACGATGAAATTTCCGTAATGTAGATCACAGGTCTATAGGGAATCAGTAAAGCTATTCAAGGGCAAAGTATTTACACACACACACACACACACACACACACACACACACACACACACACACACACAGTCGGCTGGTCAATACTGAATCAGAGTGTACAGGGCCACCCCTGCATAGAGATCACACATTAATCCCTTGCATTAATTATTGACACCAAATTTAATTTGAAAAGCAAACGTACACCAATCCACTGGTCAGATTTTAATAATGCAAACAGGCAATGTAGGCTATAATCACATTGCTATTGATTAATATACAACTAAGAGTAGTCAGGCATACATGATAACCCATAAACATATCAGAGACTACATCAGTGAACTGAACGCACTGGATTATGGGTAGAACACATGTATGATTCTCTAAATCGCCTATACGCCATGGAGAATCTGTAACTACAGGCAATATAATAACACAATGATAGTGGTGATTATGCAAATTAATGATGAAACAAAATGTTACAGATAACGTAAACAAATACAAAAAAAATACAACACTACTGACGATTACTTAAAGAAGACAATAAAACATTACTGATTGCATAAAAAAACATGTTACGCTGATGATATGAATAAATAGAAAAAATACTTAAAACCATTACTGACAATTCTATAAATGAACAAAGCTGTTGATCCACTGACAGACGGAGGTGGGCACAGACAGCTGAGTTAGTTTGGGCAGGAGGAGGTTTGGGATGATAGTGTTGAAAGCCGAGCTGAAGTCCACAAACAGGATCCTCACAATAAGTCCCCGGTCTGTCTAGATGTTGCAGAACATAATGCAATCCAATGTTTACTGCATCATCCACAGACCTGTTTGCTCTGTAGGCAAACTGAAGAGGATCCAGCAAGGGGCCATACTGTCCTTCAGGTGGGCCAGCACCAGTTTTTCAAATGACTTCATGACTACAGACGTTAGAGCCACAGGCCTGTAGTCATTTAGTCTTGTAATTTTGGATTTCTTTGGGATGGGGATGATGGTGGAGCCTCTGAAGCATGAAGAGACTTTCCTACAGCTCCAGTGATCTGTTGAAGATCTGTGTGAAGAAGGGGGCTAGTACAAGATTTAAGACAGGCTGGTGTAACACCATCTGGGCCTAGTGCTTTTTTTCTCTTCTGCTTCCAGAAGACCTGGCGCACCTCGTCTTCACTGATTTGAGGTGTAGGTGTGGGGGAGGAGAGGGGGGTTGCAGGAGGTGTGAATGGTTATGTGGAGAGGTGTTCAGGGCGGGTGTGGGGTGTTTTTTCAAACCTGCAGTAAAACTCATTCAGATCAGTTGTTGGTTCTCCACAGTGCTGGGGGGTGGTGTCTTGTAATTGGTGATCTCCTTCAGACTTTTCCACACTGATGCTGAGTCACTGTAGGTGAACTGAGTCCGTAGTTTTTCAGAATAATTCCTCTTTGCCACTCTGATCTACTTTTCCAGTGTGTATTTGGCCTGTTTATACAAGACATTGCCCCCCTTCCTGTAAGCATCTTCTTTGGCCTAACGGAGCTGTCTGAGTTTTGCAGTGAACCACGGTTTGTCATTGTTGTAAGTTAAATGAGTCCTGGTAGGAATGCACGTCTTCACAGAAACTGATATAAGATGCTACAGTCTCTGTGAGCTCGTCCAGATTGGTGGCAGCAGCTTCAAAATCACTCCAATCAGTGAGGTCAAAACAAGCTTTTAAATCCCGCTCTGCTTCATTAGTCCATCTTTTTACAGTCCTTAATACAGGTTTAGCTGATTTCTGTTTCTGCTTGTAGGTCGGTATAAGATGAACCAAACAGTGATCAAAGAGTCCCAAAGCTTACCATGGAACAGTGATATGCATTCTTTATTGTGGTGTAACAGTGATCAAATATATTACTGTCTTTGGTGGGACATGTGATGTGCTGTCTGTATTTTGGCAGTTCAAAGGAGAGATTTGCTTTATTAAAGTCCCCAAGAATGATTAAAACAGAGTCCGGGTGTTGTTGTTCTGTCTCTGTGATCTGATCAGTGAGTTTCTGTAAAGCTGAGCTCATGTGCACTTGCGGAGAAATGCAAACACTCACAAGAAAGAACGAGTGAAACTCCCGTGGCAAATAGAACGGCTTGCAGTTAACGAAGAGCACTTCTAGATCGGGACAGCACATCTTCTTTAACACTGTTACATCTGTACACCACTTTTCGTTGATGTAAAAGCATGTTTATTGCTGCACGATTTCCCCATTGATTCTGTGTTGTGATCTGCTCTGAACATCTGGAAACTCAGCAGATTTAACACACTGTCCGGTATGGTGTCATTCAGCCTGGTTTCCGTGAAACACAGAGCAGTAGAGTGTGAGAAATCCTTATTTGTCCGGGAGAGCAGAAGAAGTTTCTTCATTTTGTTGGGTACAGAGCAGAGGTTCGGCAGATGGATGCTAGGCAACGGCATTCGAAATCCGCGCTGCCTGAGCTTCACAAGGGCGCCAGCTTGCTTCCCCCATTTGCGTGTCCTGAAGCGCTTGATCAGCGCCGCTGCACCGCCAACTACTATGTCCAGCAAAACATCAGAATAGTCAAAAACCGGTAATATATCGGGTGATGTGTGGTCCCGAATGTCCTGCAATGCGTCTCTGGTGAAACTGATTGCAATGATATAACTAAAGACATGACAATCTAACAAAAACAACTGTGGAGCATGCCACGGAGGCAGCCATCATCATCGTTGCCATCTAGTGAGAACTGGACCTTAACCCTTATGTGTTGTTGGGGACGTTTTCGTCCACTAGGGGGTAAAGTTGAGTCTTATTTTGGCCACAACTTTCTCTGTGTTTCAGCTAATGGAATGATTTTTGGTGACAAATCTTATTTTGACACATATTTTGGGAAAATGCTTTGAAAATTTTCAAAAACTTAACAATACACTTTTGGCAAATTCACTACCCTTTCGCTATGTTCGTGGATGAAAACATGCACTAAATTAAACTGCTGTAAAAATGTATCAGATAAATATTTTTTTCTAATTTTTTGCATAAATCTATTAATCAACCTCAGTCCTGATCAAAACTACCAAAATGGTTAAAAAAAATCCAAGATTTTAACTCTTTAATTACCAAGTTCATAAAATGATGTCACTGATTTGGGGAAAAAAATTGTGGACTGGATATTTTTTTTACCTTTTATCAAAGTGATTGTGGACTGGATATTTTTTTTACCTTTTATCACATTCTTGGGCATGTCAAAGATTAGTAACAACTTTGGCTTTGATGCATTGTTAGTTTTTGTGCAGCATTAGATTTAAATTTTTTCTCCCTCATTTGTTGTTCGTGGCTGTTTTTGCCCCATTGACTTCCATTATAACGACATTTTTTGATTGCAAAGCCATATCACAATATAATCATGCATTCTTGATTGTTTGTGGTTTTCCCTTTTGGTAAGAGGTAAAATTTGTTATTTTTACAGTTGATCACTAGGTGGGACCATTAACCCTTTAGACAGGCCTGTGCAAAAAAAAGGCTTAGTTTCTGGCTTGTATATGGAGTAATATGGAGTATAACAGCAAATTATAGTGTTTGTGTATGTGTGAGATTCTTGATTGTTGGTGGTTTTCCCTGTTGGGAAGAGGTAACATTTGTTATTTTTTACAGTTGATCACTAGGTGGGACCATTAACCCTTTAGATAGGCCTGGGCAAAAAAAAGGCTTAGTTTCTGGCTTGTACTGTATATGGAGTTATATGGAGTATAACAACAAATTATAGTGTTTGTGTGTGTGTTCGTGTGAGAGAGAGAGAGAGAGAGAGAAAGAGAGTGTGAGAGAGACCTTTGTGCACTTACCTTGATGTATCTGAAAAAATCCAAATATGCACCTCAGCTCTCAGAACTACATGGAGTAAACAATAAAAAAAGAAGTGTGTTTATGCACCTGCTGCCTTTTGATGGTGAAAAGTACGTAAAACCTATGTGTGAAAATAATGTCTTTTCTTAATGGTAAAGCCAGTTTAAAACCTTAAAATCCTGTAAAAAAATCTACTTCGCATCAAATTTATGAACATAATGTAATATGAACCAAAATGCAATACCAACTTCAAATAAGCTGCAGCTCGCTGGAGGGGTCAAGCTGCATAATCATTTCTAAAACTTTGGTACAAGTCAAGCCCTTTCTCGTGTGTTGCTTGCTGCTCTTCCTCACCATCAAATGACCAGCAGGATGGCATGCAAGTGTTTAAATCCACGTACTTTGCTTTTGTTTAGTCTATACTTATCACCACCATTAAAAGGCAGCAGGTGCATAATTACACTTTTGTTTACTCCATGTAGTTCTGAGAGAGAGAGGTGTACATTTTGATTTTCTCAAAAACATCAAGGTAAGAGCGCAAAGGTCTCTCTCACACACACACACACTCTCTCTCTCTCACTCACACACACACACACACACACACACACACACACACACACACACACACACACACTATAATTTGCTGTTATACTCCATATAACTCCATATGCAAGTCAGAAACTAAGCTTTTTTTGCACAGGCCTATCTAAAGGGTTAATGGTCCCACCTAGTGATCAACTGTAAAAAATAACAAATGTTACCTCTTCCCAACAGGGAAAACCACCAACAATCAAGAATCTCACACACACACAAACACTATAATTTGCTGTTATACTCCATATTACTCCATATACAAGCCAGAAACTAAGCCTTTTTTGCACAGGCCTATCTAAAGGGTTAATGGTCCCACCTAGTGATCAACTGTAAAAATAACAAATTATACCTCTTACCAAAGGGGAAAACCACAAACAATCAAGTACGCAATATTTGATTATATGGTGTCATGGATTTGCAATCAAAAAATGTCGTTATAATGGAAGTCAATGGGGCAAAAACAGCCACGAACAACAAATGAGGGAGAAAAAATTAAAATCTAATGCTGCACAAAAACTAACAATGCATCAAAGCCATAGTTGTTACTAATCTTTGACATGCCCAAGACTGTGATAAAAGGTAAAAAAAAATCCAGTCCACAATCACTTTATATATTGAAAATATGTCATTTTTTTTTTTTTTTTTTTTTTTTTTTTTTTCAAATCATTGACATCATTTATGAACTTGGTAATTAAAGAATTAAAATCTTGGATTTTTTTTTAAACATTTGGTAGTTTGGATCAGGACTGAGGTTGATTAATAGATTTATGCAAAAAAATTATAAAAAAATATTTATCTGATACATTTTTACAGCAGTTTAATTTAGTGGATGTTTTCATCCAGGAACATAACGAAAGGGTAGTGAATTTGAACAATGCACAAGAGTTAAAATAAAGTGTGACCAAAAATACTGACAATTTTACCAACAAATAAAACTCGTTATAGTTGATTATGTAAACGGTAATAATTTATTTCAAGGACCAATTCACACTATTAATTAATTGCTTATTAGCATGCATATTAACTAACATATTGGCTGTTTATTAGTACTTATAAAGCACATATTAATGCCTAATCCACCCTGTACCTAAACCTAACAACTACCTTACTAACTATTAACAAGCAGCAAATTAAGAGTTTGTTCAGGGAAAACTCTTAATAGTTAATAGTGAATATGTGTTCCCTATTGTAAAGTGTTACCTGAAGAGACAAAGCAAAACAAAATGCAACAATTATGTAAACAAATATTAGAACAAAATGATACTGGCAATTACATAGGGTTGACAACAGAACAAACAAAATGTTTCCAATGATTTTGTAAACAAGCAAAAGAACAAACTGTGATGACAGAGGTGAAAATAAAGCTACTGTACGTCCTATACACAGTCTCCCTAAAATAACTCTATTTATCTAATGTGGGACAGAGGTATGCACCTGTAAAGAACGCCCTTCAATGAAAAGAGACAGAGATGGAGAGTGTGTGAAAAAGAGCGAGATGGCTGGAGATCATCTTTAACACTTAACAATGACCGGAGCAGAGGCAGTTTACCTTCTGCCACGGGTTGTTATGAATACAGGCCATCAGTCTGTCGCTCAAGAAAGAGCGAGAGAGGGAGACATCTCAGCCCGCTGATTTATGAAAATAATGAAATATGTATGGCTGACAGCTTGAAGGATCACCGTTGAGGTTTTATTCTAATGCACTTGTCCTCTTTGCAAATCACCCATCACCCGTGTCAAGTCAAGCTGTTTTTCCACGGCCATGCTGAAAGCCGCCTATAAAGAGGATGGACAACTGATGGTGGCCATGTTTTAAAAGCCTGATATTGATGTCTGTGTAGGTTGAGATTTTGAAACCGAAAGGGAAAGGCGGAAAACCTTCTTCGAACCACCTAAATGCGCCAGACTCTGACTCAGCAAAAAGCTCTAGTGTAAAAAGCACTCTTGAAAACTAAAACGACCATTTTTAATCCATGCTAATCTTGAATTGTGTTTGACTTGTGTTTCTTGGGTGATTAAAGACAGATCCGGTTCTTGACTCTCATTTTGACAGCATCCATTCACTGCAGAGGATCCATTGGAGAGCAAGTGATGGAATACAACATTTCTCCAAATCTGATTAGAAACAAACTCATCTACATCTTGGATGGTCTGAGGGTGAGTAAATTTTCATCAGATTTTCATTTGTAGGTGAACTATTTCTTTAACTGCTAGGCTATGACAAGAACAGGCTAATTTACATGAGTGCTTGAGTAAACAATGTGAGCTCGCTTCGTAACAAAGAGATAGACAACATAATAAAAGCGTGACAACAAAAGATATCAATTCATATCAGGTTCCGCCAGTTAGATAAACAATATTTACTTAGCATGGCTTGAGGCCACTGCCTCGGCATCGTTTCACGTTAGCAAACAAGCAGTCAAACCACTGCCTTCCCATTCTTTTAATGAAGCGCTCAACATCGCCACAGCTGTCTCTCTAATGCACGACATTAGCTAAAGGATCTCTTTAACAAATCAGATTAGGAAAACCTCATATTAAAAGCCTTTCACATAAAGCGCCTAAAACCGTATGAAAGCCGCAATATCACTGCTCGCGGCGGCCCACCTCGCTAGCCGTTAGAGCAAAGTGCTGGCACTGTAATCTAATAGATATCGTATTGCTCGCAGCAGTCCGTTGCATAGGGAGTGGCGCTCTTTTCAATGGACCCTAAATGGGGGATGAATAGAGTCAGGCATCCTGAAGGACGCCTAAACTTAATTTGAGTGAGTTAAAAGGTTGGAAATGGTATTGAGCTGCTCCGCAGGGGCCGGGGGCGTTAGCGGGGCCGTTTAGCCAGCGTTTCAATGGCTTTCTTGTCCTGTTAAAGTCCTCCTCAGACCCAGCTCATTTCTTTTAAAAGCCCGAGCAGCACCTTTAAGGATTATTAAAACAGTGCAGGAGAGCAGGAGGTTAGCGAATGGAAGCGGCGAGCACCGAGGCTCTGACCGAATCCACCGTTTTCAGCGTGGCAATGCGGGGACGGACAATCTCTCCAACAGATAATGGTAATGATGATGGGTGCGATAGCTTTGAATCAATACGCCTCTTAAACTGGATCCATTGTTTTGAGATATATTACATCCTCCTGTCAGCTTCTGTGAGGCCCTTCTGAGGGATAATGTACACAGAGATCCCATAGGCCCGAGCGGCAGCATTGTGCTGTGCGTCTCGTTAAATGGTGTAATAACGAGCTGGGGCCGAGGGACGCTGTGACTCTCTATGAGAACGCTGATCTTAAGTGGATGATTCAAGCTGAGACACTTCAGCCGCAGTCGATAGCGCTCCGACTGCATGTGGCACACTTTACAACCACAAGGCCTTTCATACGGGGAAATGTACACTAGCAAACACTGGCAGCAACACTGTGCTATCAGAAATGTGAAGCAGCAGTCAGGGATTTAGACAACCATAAACAAGCGGTCTGAATAAGACTACCCATTAAAAGGTTACAGGGTCTGGACAAAATATGCAGAATTTAGAGTCAGAATTATTATTATTATTTAGGTATCACTTCAGTTTAGAAACCAATTCTCACTATTGCATAGTACTAGCATATTGCCTGTTTATTAGCACATATCAATAACTTATTCTGCACAAGCATATTTTAGATCCCTTAATCTTAAACCCTATACCTAAACTTAACAACTACCTTACCAATTATTAATAAGCAGCAAACTAGCAGTTTATTGCGGTAAAAAATAAATAAAATAAAATAAAATAAAATAAAATAAAATAAAAAATCATAATTAATAGTTAGATAATAGTCAAAATTGTTCCCCAAACTAAAGTGTGAACATTATTATTACTGAATGATCCAAAAAATATACATAATCTCACGGTTATTTATTATATTCCACATTATTGCCTAACATTAAACACCACCTTTAAGAAAAATTGTCAATGACATATTGATTTAATAATAATAATAATAATAATAATATAATGATTAATAATTAAAATGAAGAAAAAAAATCAGCCTAAAGAAATTGGGTCTTCTCTTTTTCCTGTTTTATGTTTTACTAGTCATTTATTTTTTAAATAATAATAAATAAAAAAAAATCATAGAAGAGGTCTATTTAAGTTATTGTTTGTATGAACCCATTACCAAAATTCTAACTAGAGATTCATTGAATTTAGTGAGCAAAATGACAATGTTAGTGTGCCAAAGCATGCAACAGACCTAAATTAAATGTGTAGAAAAGACCTCTTCATCTTTCCTATGGTTTCAGTGCTAGACTGATTCATTATGGTAATGCAGGAAACTGTGCCTCTCTTATTGCAAAATGCAAAACTCTCCTACTCCTTTAATTTATTATTTACAAGTACTTTTTTTTAATTACCAAAGTGCTTGTTTATTTTTTGTACGTCAGACGTGTTTTAATAACCACTTCAAATGTTTTTTCAAATGTAGCATGAATGCATAAATGAAAATGAAGTACACAAAACGAAAAACGAGGCAATCTTTACTTTGGTTAGTTATTTAGCAGGACTTCCTCAGCTCACCATAAAGAGTATCTACCTCTGCTTCAAATAGACTGTCAGTGTGTGGACTTATGAAGAGCGGCTACTTTGTATGCCAGAGGTGCAGCATCAGACCTGAGCTCTGAGAAAATTCACACATTTTTATAGATTGAATAATGGCCAGCATAAAAACGGTTTCATAGCAGGATAAATCATATGTCAAAATACAACCCATGTAACATCATGTAATTTAGCCTATGAGAATTACGTGCGTACTTTTCAACTAAAGACTCGCTCTCTCTGCATCTGCGGATAAATGTGGAACTTAATCGCATACATGATAATTTATTAGGGGATTTAAAATATTCATAAATATTGAATTAATCATTTATAATAGATCTTTATATTAACGGGTGCCTTTGAAGTTTTAGATGTACAAGATCTTCCCCATAGAAAACGTCCCCTGTGGACATTTTAAATTTACTTTGACATCATCTCGTCGGCGGATGTTTTATGAATATTCAAATGTACGGACACGGTTAAACAAAAGGAGGGAAAGACCCAGAGTGACTTATTCCTCATGTAGAAGAAAGCCTGTAATAGCGGTTGTCGTAATGGCTGTGTGTCGTACAACTTTTATTCGTTCACTTACATATTCTACTTTTTATGGCGCATAACGATTTAAAGGGATTTCCTTTCCTCTTCCCTGTCTGAGTTTGAATTTAGTCTCAGATGGCTGTGCATCATTACAAGGAAACCTCTCTATGCATTTTTTCTCCATCTGTTTGCTGGGTTCAGGAAATAAAGGAGTAGCTTGTCCAGACCAGGACATAATTGCTGATGAAACATGTCCAAGCACTTTAAAGAGGATTTCCCTGGTGACATCAGAAAGAAACATCAGATGGAATAATTCAATGGTACAAACATTTCTGTCTCATTAAGGAGGAGATGGGTGGAGATGCAAAGCCAAACAACTTTGCGTGAACCAGCTTAACAGAAGTACAAAAGGTCCTAAAAGGGTCCAATATGTTGTGGAAATATAGCAGAATTTTCTTTAGTAGAACACAAAAGGAGAAATTTAGTAGAATGTTCATGCTGCTCTTTTCCGTACAATGAAAGCATATAGCGACCAGGGTCTGTTCATGCTCCAAAAGTATCATAAAAGCAGTTCATACAACGTATTTTTCAAGACATTCAGATGGTTTTGTATAAGGAAAAGTGTCGACACAATCTTTTTTCATTAACTTAACTTTTTGCATAAACTTCAGATGTTGCAAAAAACTACTTTGGAGGCACTTTGTGTACATAGAATAAGCATTCTATCTCACAGAATTATGTGTCCGCAAACTTTCGTGTTTTTCCATAAAAGTGCTGTTTGTTGGTAATAAGATTGCGCTAAATCTGTTGTATTTCATATGCAGTGTAATGAACGAACAAATTCTTAATTCAGACCTGCCAACCTTGGAAATTTTTTTTGAGTACCATCACATTTGAAGTAACGAACTTGAGCGTGCAAAAGATACGATATGTGAACGACCCGTCGTAAGTGCGAGCTGCTTTGAACTGAAACTATAAACTATAGGCTCCTAGGAGAGAAATAAAATGCAGAAATTATTTAAATGCAAAACCAAAAAAAAAAAAATAAATGCGTACAGAAATTTGCTGTCTGTAGGCCGTTTTCTTCCAGTTGGCATTTAAATGATAAAATGGTGTGCGTGACCTTGTCATCCTTAAAAAATAAATAAATAAAAAATAGTTGCATTGCATTTCACAAACGTTAAACAGAAAATTATGATGTTGATACTTGCAAAATGTTTGTAATCATTATCATTTCCATCAGCTAAATCTGTAAACACTGTGATACGTTAAACTTTGTTCTGTAAGTAAGGTAATAAATGAATAAATAAAACCTGGCTATCGTGTTTTTTTTTTAAATAGTGTATTAATGCACACAATTTTTATTGTCAAAAAAACAATTTGGAGACGTGCACAAGACAGCAAATTTAGCAATTTCACTTTGCCGATAACAGAACAGCACAAAAAGTGGTTTATGCCATTATTTAAAAGACAATCCCTTAATTTACACATAGAAGTCTTAAAGGTATAGTACAAAAAAACGCATTTAATAGGACTCAATGACATTGAACAATTTGTCTAGAAAAACTATATTTTACCAGTTGCAAGAAACCTTGAATAATACAAGTGATCTTCAGGTGGAAATAAATAAATAAAGCATACCACACACACGCCTCCGTCTCACCTGCTTATTGACAGCCAAACAAGTACTCTCTGTCACTGCTAACAATGCTGCAGTATACGAACTAGGGCTCGAGTCGGGCTCTCTGGGTCCCACACACACACACACACACACGCATATACATAACAAGGAGTAGAAAGCGATAGGGATCTTGTATAAGCAAAAAAAGCCGCCCACTAACACAAACACTCATTACCCAGTGGCCTTTTCTCCCTCTGATATTAAGAACCATGCTCTTTGGTCTACAACGCACCGCTATAGGCTATTAAACGACTCGGTGCAAAGGACAACATGCACAAACAGGGACAAATCGTACCATCAGAGATGTTGAACAATCCCATCTCATTCCAAGGCTAAATGCAGGTGACCCGACGCTGGGCAGGGGTGGGAATTAGTTTTCTCCCTGAGGACGTCAGGTAATGAGGGAATGAGATTCCCCCACAGAACACCCCAGCCAACATGAAATAATAGGTCTTGGAAATATAACGGCTACATTTCCAATTTCTCTGTTTGGAGTGATGCTCTCTTTTGAGTGGGTCACCGCACAAGACTGTGTTTGGAGGCGATGGGTTTTTTCCCCGACACTACACTGAGATAGGAGAAATTTACAGGAGTGAATTTTTTTTTTTTATTATTATATTTTTTTAAGATAAAATGTTTTAATCTTTTCTTGGGTCCTATAAATTACGTTTTTCAATAATTGTTGTCATGCTTTGTCACTACGAATAATCTATAAGTTTCTTCACTGACGTATCATCGGTGTTGTTTGGTTCATGACCGAGTAAATCGGAATTGAACATGATGGACAACAAAGTATAGAGCTTAAATAAAAGTGCAGGACGTGTTCAATTTAAACCCTGTTCCAATGGCCCACAGAGTCCCTGAAGACAGAGATATTGCTCGGGTGGATATGTGGAAATAAACATTTGAAAGCAAAGCAAGAACACACAAAAGCAAATAAACAAGTAAGCAAACCAAAGCAAACAAACAGACAAAAAAAAACAGTGTAAAATGAGTGATGCAAAAAAAGAAAGTAGGAAACAAAAACAAACAGCAAGCAAAAACTAAAAAAGTGATGCAAAAAAGGCAAGCAAAACAAAAAGAGCAATGCAAAACAAAAAAATAAATAATAAACAAACAAAAGCAAACAAGCAAAAAAAAAAAAATCCAAGAAAAACAAACAAAACAAAACCATCAAAAATAAGCAATTCCAGAAAAATGGATGTGAAGCAAGCAATAAAAGCAAAGCAAAACAAAACAAACATGTGAAGTGAAGGAAGTGATGCAAAAACTAGCACAGAAAAGAAAGTAGTTTAACAAAAAACAAACAAGCAAACTAACAAGAAAAGTGATGTGTGAGAAAAAACAAAGCAAACAAAAATATCAAACGAACGAAAAATTAAGTGAACACCCACAGCAAAACAAGCTACAAGGACTAACACCAAGAAAAAAACAAACAAAAACTCAAAAACTAAGCAATACCAAAAAAAAACTGAGGTGAACAAACAAAAAAGCAACGCCAGCAAACACTAAAAAGTTATGTGAAAACAGCAAGCAAAAAACAAAACAAAACAAAAATACAGCAAAACTAAACAATAAAAGCTTAAACAAACATCACCTCAAACAAACAAGTGGCATTCACAGAGGCGCGTTTTTTGCATTTAACGTTGCAGACCAGGGGTAGTGAAAAAAAAAGTCAGGTCTAGAGAAGCTTACTTTATTTTAACTTACGCTTTGTTTGTTTAGAATGCTGCGAGATGCTAGAAAAGAGCCTGAGCGCAGTGTCACATGTCTACTCACGTTTTCACTTAGAAAAACAATGAAAAGCAGCATAGAGGAATGCTAAAGCGTTTGAACATCTCCACAGAAAATCCCTGCATTAGCAATGAGTTCTCCTCGTGAAGTGTCCAACGGTTGGATCGGTCTCTATCAGATCTGTCTCCGGTGTAGGGGAGCCAGACGCTGTGTCCCTACAGTCATTGCACCGGAGCGCAGGTGGAGACCCCACCTACGCCTACTGTCTTGTCTCAGTGGCGACAGGCTTTCAGCCAAGCCCGTCACATGGGCTGAGGACCAGCACTGTCTGAACAGAGCGCTTCTCCTTTTCTTCTTTCTTCCACAACAAAACATAGCAACATGTGTAATCAATCCTGGAGAGTTACACCATAGTACATGAGTGCATCATCATGCAGGCACAAAAAAAAAAAAAAAAAAAAAATAATAATATATATTATATAATATATATATATATATATATATATATATATATTATATATATATATATCTTTAGTATTTATATCATATATATCTATACATCTATACATATATTATATAATAGAGAGTAGCATGCTAAACTGGTAAATAAGTGTTAATTCCAATAATTTCTCAAATTATAATTTCCGGATTCACAATTAACTAGTCAGAAAAAACAACAAAAAAGGGCTGTCTAGCAACCATGATCTAAGTCCAAATCCATGTTTGGATTTCTAAAACTGTGTCACTAAAAAATGGCTGACTGCAAATTATATGCACAAACAGTCATGGTATGGTTCACAGGAATGCCTGTATGACACTTTCAATTTGCGCAGAATATCTAAAACTCCAATTTACATGTCTGTCGCATGCTTTAAGTGCATCTCTACATTGTTCTTAGTCATGGGTAGAAAAAAAGCCTCGATTATCATTTCTCATCATATAGTTTCTTTAACGTAATTAACACTATCATTTCAAAACAGTATGCAGAGTTCGGGCAAACATGATTGGCTTGAATCGCATTTTATGCCTGTTGAACTTCCACACATAAAATGGCCAAATACTACTTCAAACACGCTTCGTTTGTCTCACTGTGTAAGTTGAAAAATACTCGGTGTAAATGCTACTTGAAGTGTTCTCGATGCGCGCGGAGGCTTCACCCACAGAGTCTCCCAGACCTCTGGCTGTACAGAGCAGAGCAGGCAAACAGAGAGGGAGTAGTCACAGGCTAATTACGAGAGGCTTAATTAGTCTAGGGGCGTAACCATCAAGGGGCTTAGCCTCAGGCTGAGCATTAATACTCACGCACCTTTTTTTGGGGGGGGGGGGGGGGGTGACAGGGCAGGAAACAAGTGCTAATGTGCTGTATGTAGTGTAATCTACCTGATACCCAAAGGTATATTAGCGCGGCGGTGAGAGCGTGTGTCGTACGCGTGTGAAGGTTATTTCTGCTCATACATGGAAATGCCTTCCTTTCAATGTAAACAACAAAAAGTTGTACATGCATGTGTGCATTTTGACAAATGTTTAGGATTTATGTAAAAGACGCCAACCAAAACTAAATTATAATTCATCGCCAAAAATGAAAGCGAAGTCAAATGTTCATTACAAACCCATAAGAGAACTGTTCATCTTCCAAACACAAGAAAAGATCTTTTTTAAAGAACATCCTGAAGATTTTGTAGACCCCTCCATGTAAACTAGCCCCAAAAAATGTTTTTTACTAATAATACAAAAAATCATTATACCAGTTCTGAAACTAGATATATGTTTTTAAAAAACATTTTATGTTGGGTACATAAGTCAGTCTTATGATTTGGCAATACCAAAGGTTGATATCAAATCCTATTACATCCACAATAAACAACCTCGAAAAGGTTATGTGAAAATGAAGTTCATGTCGCTTCTTTCACAATCTGTTGTTTTACAAAAATTACCTTTTGCACCAATATTCCACTAGCAAAGCTTTTTTTTTCTTTTTTCTTTTAGTTTGCCCTCTTGTTCAGGAAAATTAATGTCTATGTGCAGAATATAATTCATCATGCACTGAAAGCAGAGGTCATTCAGGAAATGATAGTAGGTAAGTAGGTCTCTATCCAAAGAGACATCTCACACCCTCGGTCCACGTTTTCGCATGCCCCTTCTCTTCTCTCGCCACTCGTATTACCCCCAGCATCCCTTCTCGTTGCGCCCCGCACCCGCGCGGATGAAAACACCCACAATACAGGAACTTCTCACCACTCATGGGCCTTGAACTTTGCCACGTGCCACAAGTGATGAGCAAAACTCTCAAGGTTTTCTGTGAAAGAGATTCTTCATGGACACAGTCAAATACCAAGCACCACCAAAAAAGAAAATGATGTAATGGGCAGGTACCATACGGTGCACACTCTCGCAGTAATTTACACGAGGTGATACCAGTGAGTACCGATACGGATGACCACACACAGCATTCCGCTTGGTTCTCCAATAGTTGTTATTTGCCAAGTTTCACCTAATAGTGCCTAAAACGAGAATACCAGGCTATGCATGACGACCGGTCTGAATAGCGGTCTGGAAGATATTACGATGAATTTCCGATAATGAGATCACAGTCTATAAAAAAAGGGGATCCAGTAAAGGCTATTCAAGGGCAAAGTCAATGGTACCACACACCACACACACCACACACACACCCACACACACACACACACAGTTCCGGCCTGTCAATACTGAATCAGAGTGGTGGGCCTATCGTATTAAGTTTAAAATTATCCTGCTTACTTTTGAAGCTTTGCACGGTTTGGCTCCTAACTATCTTCACAGTCTGCTCCTTTCCTATTCTCCACCTCATTCATTGCGGTCCTCTGATTCTCGCCTTCTCGCCATCCATCTGTATCGCCTCTCTTTCATGGGGGGTAGATCATTTAGTGTTGTTGCCCCTTGAATTATGAACTTTCTTCCCAGATCACTCTGTTTTGACAATAACCTGTCTTTATTTAAATTGCTGCTCAAAACTCATTTGTTTTCCCAATGTTACCTTTCTTAAGGTGACTTCAGTTTATTCCGTTTTATGTTGTCTTATCCATATATTACTCTCTGGGTGTCTGATGTTCTCTTTTCTTTACTGTCTGTATTATTTTTTGATTGTTTGTTTAACGTTATACTCACATTTCTGATGTTTATTGTAAAGTGTCCTTGAGCTCTGGAAAGGCTCTATATAAATACAACTTATTATTATTATTATTATTACCCCATGACTGGGGTTGGGAATGACTGTTCTTAGAAGAGAAACAAGAGATTACTGGCATCTTTTAAATTTTTTTTTTTTGTATTTTTTTTTTTTTTTCAGGAGAAACAGATGAGAACTTGGACACTTAATCAAAAGTGCTCTCCATTTAATTTCATTGCTGTCCAGGATAGTGGTTTCCAAAGCTTCTCCTGGGCCACTGTTCTGCTGAGCTTAGCTCCGACACCAATTAAACATACCTAGGTCAAGGTCTTCTGGGAAAACCAGAAACTTCCAGGCAAGTGTGTTTGAGCTGGTTGAAGCAAAAATCTACAGGATGCTGGTCCTCCAGGTGCAGGATTGGACACCCCTGGTCAAAGGGAAACTAGACCAGGGGTCTAGATATTGAGGAGATCTCACTTGTGACTTCTTTATGGGTTTTCTTTCAATTGCAAATCCTTTTGATGTGCTCACTATTTGGAGTTATGTCTTCTACAGTGTATCTTTCTCTTCAGATCTGACTGGGGGATAAAATATGGCCCTCTTTCTACTGTCAGTGGGTTTCTATTGGTCTGCAGGTCATTTTGCTGTCTAAGACCTAGACAAACACCCTCTTGACTTAATGTTCATTTCGATCGACTGACTCTCTCACTCATAAGACACACATCTGTCTCTGGTGTCACACTCATGAACCCAGATGACCTTTAACCCCCACTTCCTCAAAGCATCAGGGCGATGCCACTAAAGGAGACAGGTTAGACAGATAGCAAAATGTGTGATCAATATTGTCTATGAACCCTGATACAAACATGCTAATGCCACTGAGCCGCCAAGAGGCAATTCACACAACGTGCACACACACATTCGGACAAGCCAAATATAATTAGGAAACTCATCGAAATTTGCATCATTGTTGTATTACCTCCTCTTCAATCATATGTTATTGGTAAAATTCACCTCAAAATCAAACGCAGCCCCGCTGAAAGTTCACTTATGGTTTCTGTGATAATCTGAGTTTGTTGTCTTAATTGAAGAATCTCCTGCTAATTTATAGTGTCTAATTGTTCTATCCTTAATTAAAAAGGCTTTGCGTGGCATCATGCTGAGATAGTCTTCATAACGCTGATTGGATGGTGCTAATTAGATTTAATTTGCAATTATTTTCACACACAGTTGTATTAACCTTTATAGTGTAGCCCCACCAATGCCCACCCACTCACAGGAAGGATCACAAATGCTGTTTAACTAGCAGGTTATAGCTCTAAGTTCAAGCTGTTATGTGCGGGTTAGACTAACATGAGTGATGTTATAATAAAATTCTAATTATGTGGGAAAAGCTGAAGACTGTATAGCTGGTTAGCATGTTTTCCTTTGAATGAATATTAATGGGAAGCTCAGGAGCCACAAACCACAATTCATTTAGCCTTAAAGGTCCACACTCCTAATTTTGACACTATTATTCAAAATATATATATATATTTTTTATGTTTTTTAAGGTAGTCTCTTATGCTCACCAAGACTGCATTTATTTGATGAAAAATACAGCAAAAACAGCAATATTGTGAAATATTATTGCAATTTAAAATAACTGTTTCCTATTTTAAATGTTATAAAATGTCATTTATTTCTGTAACAAAGCTGAATTTTCAGCATCTTTACTCCAGTCTTCAGTGTCACATGATCCTTCAGAAATCATTCTATATGATTTGATGCTTAAGAAAAATTATTATTATTATTATTATTAATGTGCTACTTTACATTTTTGTGGAAATGTATTATTTATTTACTTATTTAATGTTTAGAGAAAGAACAGTAATATTTGAAATATACATATTTTGCAACAATGCACAAGTCTTTACTGTCACTTTCAATCAATTTAATGCATCCTTAAATGTTTGCATAAATTTGCAATAAAGTTTGTAATAAATGCATCCTTTTATTAATTAAAGCATTACCCCAAACTTTTGAACAGTAGTATATAGTATAGAAATAAATACTTAGAACATTGAAATGAATACAAATAAATATCATGCATATTTATAATAATTTACATAGAGGCATTAAATATACATGCATGTATATTTACATATATGCATATATGTATGGTCTTGGCTCTTTTCATGGCTTGACTATCTCTGGTCTAGATGGACGATTTTACATTTTCTGTGCGTAAGCTGTCTGTCAGCTTTTATCTAGACATAGGCGATCTCTCTCTCAGTTTTCAGAGATGTTTCCAGGTCCTAAGTCTGTTCTTTTTCTCCACCACAGCTGGATTCATTCCAGGTGGCACATATCCTGCAGAAGAGCTTCAAAACACACAGCCGGTTGTACATTCAACACTAGCACTTGACTGACTTGGAATGGGACACTCGTATGGGTTTATGACAGAAAGGAGTCGTCACAGGGCACTTCTCTGGTGTGTGTGCTTGTGACAGACTGATCCAGCACTCAAACATGTCATCTGCAGCCAGGCGGCCCCCTGTGGAAGTGTGAGCCAGCTGGCAGCGGCCCCTAAAGAGAGCAGGACTCTATAAACATGAGAGGAGGAAAACCACACTATACCACCCCGGCTTTTATATGACAATACTGATCAACAACAGCATCTCTGCTCTTAAATGGATAGATAAAAAAAAAACTTCTACCCTGCTTTAGAACAAGGGTTTTTAAACTGGGGACTGGGGAAAAGTAAAATTTATTAAATTATTTATTTTATTCATTTTTTTTTTTTTTTTTATTTTATTCCGCTCTAATATATTCTATTAAACTGTGCAATGTTTTACTATTGTACTTTATTCTATATTCCTGTTTAAATCTACTGTTCTTCACTCTATTCCATTCTATTGTATTGTTACCTTTCATTCTGTAACATATTTTGCTCTATTCTATCATGTTTGGTTCAGTTTTTCTCTCTCTCTCTCTCTCTCTCTCTATTCAGTTCTGGTTCTATGTAGGGCTGGGCAAAAAAAATAGATTTTTCGATTAATCTTTTTTTTTTTTTTTTTTAATGACATCGATTCAATATCGATTCTCAAAAGGCGCGAATCGATCTTTTCCGGTATTTATTTCAGCAAACATTTAAAAGAAGATCTGATTAATGTGAAGTGTAGTCTTCTCCACTAGATGTCAACCTCTTATTTACCTTGCGCAATGTTACAATGCTCAGCTAAAATTCTATAGTAATACTAAAAATCTGCAGAAGCATTTGACCACGCGTAAAGGTGCCATAATTTCCGCAATGAATGAATGAATGGCGGATGGTACAACACACTGTTTTGTTTACACAAGCGCGGCTGTTTTCAGCCTCTGTCGTCTCACTATGATGATATGAATACACAAATTTATCCTCAGCTGTTCTGAGATTCGCTTCATTAGCATTTTACCGTTTAATCTGACAAAACTACCGTCATATCACATACACAGCAGCTGGAAGTTCCTCACAGCAACCTGTCAAAATAAAAGTTTAGTTTCATGTGAAGAAACTTTCAAAACTATATTACTATTTAGCAGTCTTAAGACTCAATGTAACAACAATGCTGCTACTACAACAACTAATAATACTACTAATAAATATTAATGAATCTGTATTTTTAAAGGAATAATCACATTTGTTTTCTTTTTAATTTTAACAGTAAAACTCTGTTGTGCAGCATTTTGTTTGCCAAAAAATAAAAGAGTTTTTTATTTGATTAAGATAAATTAAATTGTTTTATGCCTTCATCTGATTACCAGAAAAATTAAGAAGAACATTTAATATGGCCCTAATATTGTTTAAAAAAGGACCCTATACAAAAAAGAAAGGTTTAAAATACAGGTCTGTATTTCTTTTTATACATTCACCATTTGTAAAATAATTACAGTATTACTGTTAATTTTTTAGAAATATCAATAGCATTTGTATTAAAACTATATTCACTGAATGTAAAAAAAAAAAAAAAAAACAGAATCGAATTGAGAGCTTGTGAAACGAAATCGAATCGAAACGAGACTCAGCCCTAGTTCTATGTATTTGATTCTATTCTATACTGTACTGCTATGTTTTATTCTGTTTTAGAGTATATATTGCTTTCTATCTTGCTTGAATATTATTGTGCACAATTTTATCCCATTCAGTTATGTTCTATTTAATTTTATTTCTACAATCTATATCACCATTGTCATATTGTATTGTATTTCATTCTGCTGCTCTATTCTAACCTCTTCTATTTTACTATTGTATTGTATCTGTTTTATTCAATTTGATATACTGTCTTCAGTAGTGTTGTGTTTTGTTCTATTCTACAATGCTGTATTCTACTTTCCTTCATTTAATTCTGTTTTTCTCCACTGTATTCTGTTCTATTTTATTGTGCTCTTCTAGTCGGTTACATGTTTTGCTCTATTCTATTCTGTTCCAGTCTATAATGTTTTTTTTGTTGTTGTTTTTTTACTATTTCATTTTTACTTATTGTGTTCTATTAAAATATGTTGAATTGTATCTTCTATTCCAATCTACTGGGTTCTATTTTACTGTATTTTATTCTATTCTATCATATACTATTTTATTAGCAGTATATTTCATTTTATTTCACTTTAATTCTATTGTGCAGAATTCTTCTCCATTTGTTATCCTCTTTTTTTCTTTGTTATATTCAATTTCTCTATTTTCTCCACTTTTATTGTCTGTTCCAGTCTACTGTATTCCACTATTTTGTTCTATTCTAATCTTCTATTGTATTAATCGATTCTATTTCATTTGACATCTTCTATTCTCTACAGTGCTTTGCCCTGTTCTATGATGTTGCATTCTATTTTGCACTCTATTTTATTCTGTTGTACTTTGCTCTGTTCTATTCTATTGTTATCTTCCATTTAGTCACATACTTTGTGCTATTCTAATCTGTTTTATTTTATTTTAGGTTGGTCTATTAAAATCTGTTGTAATCGGATATGTTCTTTGGGATTCTATTAAACCATTTTATTCTTTACTTTTCTGCTCTGTTCCATTCCATTTTACAGTTTATATTTATATGGTTTAATTCTATTAAGCACAATTTATTCAAACGGAATTATCTTCTATTTCATTTTATTATTTTCCATTTTAATTCACTATTTTTTTTTTCCAATTATTTTCTGTTAAATTATTTTCTGTATAAATCTGTTAAATTATATTGTATTCTGTTCCATCATTTTAGATTCTGTTTAACTATTGCATTTTATTCTAAACATCTATTCCATTTTACAGTAATGTTGGTTTAATTTGATTGTTAATTATTTTAATCAAGTGTTTTATTCTATTATTTTATTTATTATATCTTATTATTTTATCTATTATTTAGTCTATCTATTGTGTTCTAATCTATTCTTTACAGTTCCTTTCTATTGTGTTCCATTCTATTCTATTGTTATTGTCAGCTTTATTTGTTGCAATCTATTTTATTATTTACAATTCTAATATTCTCAGCACTGTTTATGTTCTATTGTTGCATTCTATTCTATTCTACACCCCCATCCCCCACAATAAAGATTTCACACAATTCATGTTAGCAGTGTTATTAGTCTTATAATTATTGAACTGATTGCAGTGTAGTTGAGAGAACCTCCCTTGTTTCTCCGGCAGTTCCAGAGAAGAACAGATACATGTGATGGCTTTACCAGCCGTTTCCTTTGAAGCGGGCTCTGGAGGTATGTATTGATATTTGGGGAAACCGATGGTGTGCTTAATCACTTTGATATTTTTATAGAGTGAAGGAAATTGATGCCTGCCTCTAACGATTCCCAGAATAAAGTGTGATGACATCATGTCGACTCCATCATAGCAGCTCACTGGAGCTCGGCTAACAGAGCCATAAGCTGATCAATGTGGGAGAGAGAAACAGTGAGTTACAGGGAGGGAACAGCTAAGCAAAACAAAAAATCTAACAAACAGACCAGAAGAAGAAAAACCCAGCCAGGTTTGACCTCGTCTTCTCTTCCAGTGCACCGCAGTCAGCATCACCGGGTCACCCGGTGAAGACACACAAGCTCGTTGTCTTCTAATTATTTTCTTTGAATAACCTGCTGTGAAACACGATCGTGTCCACTCCCACACACAGAGACGGATGCACCCAACTCTCCCGGCGGGGTGAAGGGTGAAGGACAGTCAAGTTGATACGAGAGGGGAGAGGATCTGTTTAACAATTCCGTAAAGAGAGCCGGCGGAGGCCTGGGGAGAGAGGGCAAGGAGAGCTTGTCAAAGAGTCAATCAAAAGGCCCTGACCAGACTGAGGGGGAGAGTAGCCTCTCCACAGGTCAACTGCTGTGTGTCCAGCTCCAACCACACACTCACACACTCAGCAGGAGAAATCAAAATTCACCGTTTACTTTCTCAAATACATATTCCTGGTCTTTCTGAGCGCAATTCATCAGTCCACATCAGTCCTTAATCTTTTATCAATTTCAAGTTTGCCTGAATGGAACGCCCAACGTCCAATCAGTTTCCAATGGATAAAATAAGTCCCGCCCTTCATTACAATAATGTTACGTTGTTGTTTTAGTGAAAGTCAACCCAGACAATAGTTTATTACACAAATATAGACTAATTGAAAGGTTGTTTTAGGTTTCCACAAGAAGTTCTGTAAGCGAATTCTGGTATTTCGAAAGCAGAAGGAAATTTCCACCTCCACTCCAAGAAGGAAGACTGGAGAGAATAATCTCTCCCTCATTATTATCAATTAAGGTCAAGCTGAGAGGGATGGAAAGAACGTGGGATGAAGCAAACGAGTAGGCTGGAGTTTGGTTACTTTGGGATTTTAACAACAGACGATTATATGATCATTATGTGTTTTAATGAAAATGCACATATATATATATAATCCATGTTTTTTTATGGAAAATTGAAATGAAAGTAGAATGGAAACATGTATAAATGACAACTCGAGGAAGTTTAGTTGGCACTTTCTGAAGTTAACTAAGGTAAGGTAAGCAGCTGTGTGTGAATACAGTAATGCTTTTAGAAATGGTGGAGGAGGAGAAGTAGTGTGTTAGAGACCAGGACAGGCCCAGAGTCAGTGATTAATGACTGGAATCCACTGCGGGAGATAGTGAGGGAACACTGTGATTATCCTGCCTGTAGGGCCCTGGGTTTACACGCAATCTCTGACCCGGAACCAGTATGAATCTCCTGACCTTCACCCCTCTCACACACACACATACACAGAAGGATAAGTCTAAATCTGCCCGAGAGGTAGGCGGACTCCCTGGCCGGAGTTAATGGTGTTTTTTCCAGGTGAGTAAGTTGGCGTTTCCGGCTGAGGAGAGATGGGGAATTAAGATGTTATGCTAAATGAAGAGCAGCTCTGCTAACTGTCTCCTTCACTGCCCACACGTGAGGCGATCTGTTTAAACACAAACTCACAAGCGCACACAGATCAATACAGTCAGCGAGAGAGACAAAGGGAGGGTGAGGAACTGGGGAGAGAGGTAAGGAATGAACAAGACAGAAAAACAGACAAAGAAAGAATAAAATAGCAAATGAATGGCATTATGAACAGATGTTAAGATTAACACACAAAATAAATGAGAGATCCGATCATAAAACCATCCACCTAACAAAGGAATGAAACAAAGAAAAAGAACAAAAGAAAGAATGAATGGACATCAAAAGAAACAAACAAACAGAACAAGAAACAATTAGCCAATCGTCAAAAAGCCAAGCAACTGAACAAGGAACAACCAAAACGAAAAATTAACAGACAAAAACAAAGAACAGACAAATAAATACAAAAAAAAAAAAATAAGAAAAACAAAGACACAAGAAATATTTGTATATATATATCCACAAACAGAGCCAGCAAACAACTGAAAAGACAAAAGAAAGGAAGAACAAACAAAAGGAAAAAATGAGAAAGAAACATCCAACAAATGAACTAACAATCAAATTGAAGAAACCAACTTAAAAAAGCAACCAAAAACAACAAATGAAAAAAAAGACATAATAATAAAAATAAAAAGAAATACTGAATGAAAGAACCAACAAACAAACTAACCAAAAATACCAAGATTTGAAAGAAGGGTGGACATTAAAGGAACATAAGAAATTATGGGAAAAACAAAAAACAAAAAAAAACAAGGAAGGAATAAATGAAGAATCAACTAAAAAGAGAAACAAAATATTGAACAAACAAGAATGAGCAAAAAAAACAACAATCAAAAAAAAAACAAAAACAAACATAAAAAAGAGAGGGAGGGAGAGAGAGAGAGGGAAGGAAGGAAGGAAGGAAAGAAAGAAAGAAAAAGAAAAAGAAAAAGAAAGAAAGAAAAAGAAAGAAAGAAAGGACATCTCCAACTTACTATTCAACATACATTCTTCAAATGCAAACCAACCAACTAGAATCAACTAAGTAACTAACTGCCTGAACTATATACAGACACATAACTGTCCACTTAAAAAGGTTTGTACACAATTTATAGATTTAAAAAGTACAGACACATTCTGTAATTGAGTTATCCGTCAACAATGATGACAATTTTGTTGAATTCCGTGTTTAGACAGAAAAAAATGAATGAAAAAAAAAAACAACAGAAAATCAATTTGTGCAGCGGTTCGGAGCCGAGCGGCGTGTGGCGTATAGAACATGTCAGGCTCTGAAATGAAGCCGTTTGACTGCGCTGGCCCGCGACGGGGAAATCTGGGCTGTTTTTCCCACTGGCTGAGCAGCTCTCTCAGGCTCGCTGCAGACAGTCAATAGCCTGAAAATGAACAGGGTTGTTTTCAAGCGCTGGCCCTGCAGGCTTCAGCGCCCGCATATCGGAACAATAACGCAAACATGTCGGAATCATTATCAGTGCTAAAGATATGATTAAAGCAGCCTCTCTTGGCACGGATGAAAAAAAGCAGCATTTTCGCTCTGGATTTAACCAGCGCTCAGGGAGCCAATTCTGCCTTTGACATAGACGGACTCAAAGCCAACATCCCTGAAGAAGTGGAGTGTGCGATGGAGGGAATAAAAGAGCAGAAACAAGTGGTGGACTGGCACCGCAGGGAGAGGTGCTTGTTTAGAGTGGTAATAAAGTACTCAAGTCTCCGTCTCTACCTCATTTCCACAACACAAGACTCCAGACCTGAGAGCAATAAGAAAGAAGGATAAAAAGAGAGGGGGAATGAAAGCCTCTTGCTGAAAGCAGGGAAGGCGTGTTACACGTGTGTTCCTCTGCTTTGGAATGAGATCGGACTTCCTCGGGAGAGGGAACGGCACGTAAAGAAAGCCATCATATCACCATCTCTGACCATGATTGACTCCCGGACGAGCCCCCGATGTAAACCAAAGCCATCAGAGTCATCTTCCCTGTTTGTCCCAACCTCTACCACATTCCCAAATTCCCACATCCTTTCCCTCACTACTCAGAAAACTCCTCATTCTCTCATCCCCCTCCCCCTCTTTATTAAAAACAAACAGTCCGGCGGAGCCCTGTCGCCTCTACCCGGCTGCGAAAACCCTGGATTCTGACACATGGTGCGGAAATGTGTTCATGTTTCATTGTAAATTTATGAAGTCTTGGAGTGCACGGCGTCCCCCGGGCAAAGGCTCGGGTAAATGAAAGTAGCAGGCAGTCCAGATTAATATCATTTTACTGTGCTCCGATTGGATGAGCACTTTAAAGCAAAGAAGGGGGAGCGGGCGACTTCATCTGTCTTTTGATTCTCTGGGACCTGTACGGGGAAGGACTGTGGTATTGTAGAGTGAGCTTAAATATATTCTGAACACTTTTTCATTAATTTATGTGGAGGAGAGACTCCTATCATATTTTATGAAGGCTTGAATGTCCTAAGGGACACGTATTGCTTAAGTTGAAAAACACAAAGTCAAGCTGTTCAGGTTTGCGTGTTTTCTTTGATAATGACCCAACGAATGTTTGCAGGGTTTACGGTTTACAAATGTGCCTTTGTCTGCCACTTGTGGGCTAATCTTGAGCACATCTATCAGTCGAAGCTTGACATTACATTTGAGGAAACGTTTCCAGTTAGACACAATGATTCTGTATCCAAGAACCTTAGAGAGTGGGGGCCAACTGGTAAAGTTATTCTGGACCTTGTGACAAGAAGAATCAGCAAGTCCATCAACAACATGCAAATTAATTCCAATAATATGTGGTCAAATTCATGTGCTTTGTAAAATGGACTCATGTACCTGGCAAGGTGTTAGCAATGGATACTAAGCTACACATCCTTGTCAGTCTGTGGGAAGGTGTCCAAGTGGCTCCCACTATTTACCCACAAAATTGCATGGACTAACCGCTAGTCTACAGTTCTGACTGAGAGTTATTAACGAGAATGCTCTGACAGCATAGACTATAGAGTAAACTTGACATGTAAAAGTGAAAATTGCACACTGCATAAGGCATGAGACAAACACACATGACTGTGTTATTGACTTAAGCTGCTAAATAAACCTAATACTAAATAGCCCTGCTGGTGGAATAAAAATGAGTTAAAGCGGTTGGAATACAGAGCTGCTTTTAGTGGCCAGGCTATGGCAGTGCTAATGTAGTTGGGGAACATGGACTCCTCCAGTGTGTGTGTGCGGCTGTTAATTAAATCTATTCTAGGTCACAAGATAAATGGCTCTGACACAAACATGTTGGCCCCACACCAGCAGAAAAAAAAAAAAAAATTATTAATATATATAAAATATATATATATATATATATATATATATATATATATACACATATATATATATATATATACACATATACACACACACACACATATATATACACACATAATAGTGCTTTCCGCCATTCTGCTACAAGCTTTGATGGATTTAAATGAAAAGAGTCATTAATAAAGTTGAGCGGTTTGAGGGTAAAAGCACACTATTAATAACACTTCTTCATGACTGCGAGGAATATCGTACATAATAAAACAAGCCCTAACTGAGCGGACCAGGGTTTGAAAAATATAAGGCAACTAACCGAGAGCTCATGTTTGCGTGATAAACAGCAGAGGTTCTTGCGTTTATCATGTATGAAACGCCTCAGATGAGTGATCCGCAGCCAGAGGAAATAATACTGTTACAGTAAACAAGTGCAGAAGTGATATATTTATTTATTTATTTATTTATTTCGAAATTGAGGAAAATAAACTGTCTGTTGTTGTTGTTTTTCTTCACTGAGTGACTGAAATAATGATATATATATATATATATATATATTTAAAGTGACATAATAATTGCAGACAATGTGTGTGTGTGTGTGTGTGTGTGTGTGTGTGTGTGTATATATATGTATGTGTATATAATATGGAATTTTAATAATAATATAAAAAAATAATTGAATTAACTGACACCTGTAACTTGCTTCAAACATAAAAAATGGCATCAGTGCCTAACAGCTTTCAGCCAAGTCCATAGTCGAAGTGGTTAAACTGTGTATTTAATAACACACTGTCTGAAAATCTTGTCATCTCAGAGCTGCTGAGATGAATAGAGGAGTGTGAGAATGAGCGAAAAATGGAGGAGCCGAGTGGAGGAAGCCTGAACAATTTTAATAGAAAAACAGTATATCAATTTAAACTGCTACGGTGTCACCCCATCACCCCGCCTAAACCGGCCTGCATGCCACCCAACCAATCAGAGCGCTCCGCCAATTCATTTAAATAAGAGAGGACTTGGCCGCAGGGAGCGTAAATGATGAGGTGACGTGTTACACTGATTTATGTCTGTAGGCAATAAAAGGAGCATTTCTGTTCCTGCCTGTTTAATATGCGAATATGCAGGGCATCTCGGGCCTGACAGCCTGTCATTAATAAAACCCTTGTAAGTGGGCTCAGATAGCAATATTTCATCTTTATGAAAATACATGATGATAGTTTTACACTGTATAATTTTTAAACCAGTGCCAATATGCCCTCCTAGGAGCTGAAGCCATGGAATATCAGAGCTATAAGTTAAAGAGACCGGCCCTTCGCAGATATACCTGTCCACTGCTGGAGCTCAACTCACCTGCAGACACGCACACCTGCCTATCGCTGGAGCCATCAGCTTAAACCCTAGTGTTTCTTAAGCCAAAATAAGATTTATACTCAGAAGAAAGCCTTGAAACATCAACTCTAGGGTCAGTCTTTTTTCTCTCTTACCTATCTACTAACACAAAGGATGTGCTTGACAGCTGATTCTGGGGCCGCTGGTGAGTGTGTGGTGTGTGTGTGAGACAGCTCCCCCTTAAGGATCATTATATTAACAGCCGTATTCAGAACTGACACTCCAAAAGTACACACGTGTTTGCGTGTGAATGAGCGACTGCAACAGCAAGCTAACAACTACAAATCTCCAATGTCAAGAAATAAGTCTTCTTGTAGCGCTGCAGGGGAAATCAACCCATTTTTACCTCTCTTGCTTTTGTAAGTTCTGTGTTTTACTCTTTCTCTCACACACAGCCGATGGTGGAGGGTGCAATCAAACTTACAGAAATGGTACATCAAAGTGAGAGTAATATTAGAATAACAGAAATAATTAGGCATGGGAAAGACAAGTAGTAGTTCATTTGCATAAAAATGTTAATTAGTCTCTTCACAAGCTGGGGCCTGCAAACGAAACGAGCTGTTTAATGGCTGTGTGAGTGTGTGAGTGTGAGTGTTTGTGTGTGCTGAAGTTCATTCCTTCACATGAGCTCATAATTGAAAGAATTGCTTAAAGGAATAGTTTCCCCCAAAATTTCCAAACCTGTATGTATGTATTTATTTATTTATGTGGCACAAGTAGAAATGTTTGAAAACCAACATGCAAAAAAATCTAATATGCAGTTCTTGCCATTCAAATGTCTGTTCAAACCTTGTTTGCCATAATGCAAGTCCCTCCCCTGGGTTTATGTAAAAAAAAAAAAAAATTCAATAATATAATGTTTTTATATATTATATTTTTTTTTGTATAATATCATATGCATATAAAAATAAACAATTAAATATATTATTTATTCATTCATGGTTTGGAATGACATAAGGGTGAGAAAATAATGAGGTAATTTTCATTTTCGGGTGAACTTATGTGAACATGGGACACTTGTAGGAAGAAAAACGTTAAACAATAATCCCAAAAGAGCTTTCAATGAAATCTAATCAAAGCATCATTCTTCCTGACAGATATTTGCAAAACGGAACAAGTTTTAATGCACTGCACAGACTTAAAATAAAGAGCCATCTATTTTTAATGCTTATCATTATTAACAGAAATTGCGAGGCTCGTGACAAAATTAAACACCCAGATTACATATTTTTATAACATTTTATCTATATACTCAAAATGTTTATAATTTATACATTATAAAAATACATTAAATATATATCTTAACTCTCAGGTATTATTTTATTATTATCTCACATTTCACACAGAAGCACAAAATGCATGACGTCTGGAGAAGCATCCTGAAGTGCACAAAGATCTTCTGATTGGCTATGCTTTTTTTTTGTGCCATGCAGCATTTTCACTTCAGTTTGGACTTAAAAATTGCTTGTCGCTGGAATCTTGTGGTGTTGTGCCTGGTTAGGACATGGATGAGACTTTACAGCTAGACTAAAAAAATAAGTGTAACACTGAGCTTTTCAGGAAAATAAATAGAGCTTATTATAGGATTATTAATGATTTGGCTTGAGGGGGAAATTACCATTCTAGCTGATGCATACATGTTTCATTAATAGAGAGCAAGAGTAATGAGGGATCTTGACAAAGACATCTAACAATGATATATACATTCATGTTTCTCACAACATCTAGATTATAGAAACCTGTCTTTATCCATTTAAGATACAAGATCATCATTCACACTGATGAGAAAGGTAAATATGGAAAACTTAAACCAGTAGTCTTTTTCATTGTAAAATACTTTCTCCCATCACAGTTTAATGTGCAGAGACAAGTACAAAGTCACTTGTATACTAACAGCAACACAGGCTCATCTTACAGTATTCATTTGGCAAACCAAATGCAAACGGGAAAGTGTTCAGGAAACCTGTTTGAAAACAGTCATTATTCACTTACAATTCTGTATGCCACCACTAGGAGAATCACACAACACACCTTTGAAGTCAGCATTAAATGAAAACTATTTTTTCATGTATCTTATTGATCATATTTTGAACAAATCAACCATGTGAATGTTACTTTTCCACTTTTTAAGACGTTTAACGAAAATGTCTCAACAGACTTTTCATGGCATACTGTACATCGGATTTCTACTATCATTTATTCCACTTAAATCCCCACCGTTTCTTACAATCTACTGTAAGCTTGCACTCAAATCTGCCTCCATCCAATCAACAACAGACAAGTCCTCATCCAGAATATTATTTTTTCGATAATCTGCTTCAATCAAATGCACATAACAATAGGGGGAAAAAGAACTACTGCTACTCCTGTTAAATTGAAACTTTAAGAATGACATAAAATGGCACTTGTGATACTTATCATACATCACTTAATATATCTCCAAATGAAAATAAATATTCAATGGGCTTGGTTTTATTCATCAGTATTGTGAAAGGCAAACCATATTATTGGTTGATAGATCTCCCCGCCCATACAGTTTTGGTGATGTCAGCAAATAAGTCAAATCATTTCATATGACTTCCATTTATTAATTGGGTGTCAATTTTTTTTTTTTTACTAATAAATGCCTGTTATCAAAACTTCACATTGCCTCCTAATTCCAGGCATACTTCTCCTCCCATGTGTCCAGAGCAGATAGATGGCCTGTGCGCTTTATTTGGAAGTACATTAGACTGATAATACACTTGTAGCCAATCACAGGGTTTAATATATGAGCCGCAGCATTCTCATTGGCAGCTCTTTGTGGAGCATAATGAAGAGAGTGTAGGCTGATGAATGCTGTGGTCTGGGGGTAAACGTCAGTTCTTTCATTAAGGGCACCTCCACCTCGCCCTGCCGTATTGAACCATGGCTCCTGCGATTAGACTGATGCATCCAGCAGACAATCACAGGTGAGATTTGCAAGGAAAAACACATTGTGCTCTGTTTAACACGCATAAAACAACAACAGTGAGGTAGAGAACACCTTCGTTTACTAAGTCTTGGTAAAGGCTCATGTATTTGGCTCATGTTAATTAATAATTCACTATAAAATAGTTCTACTCTGTGACTTGTGCTTAAAATTAAAATTCATAATACGGCACTCTTGTAGCTATTTTTTAAAATTCTATCTACCTTTGTTCATGCAAATAATAGAGAGAGGACAGGAAACGACGGGGGTCACTTGAACTTGTGTCACATGATTCAAAGCTCCAAAGCTCAACCACATGCTCTCAACAAACAATAAAAATAACCAAATAATAATAAACGCACAATAAAAAATATAAATAAAATAAGCTAAAAATAATAATAATGTAGATGATAACAACAGCAATTATTATTATTATATTATACATTAATGTTTAATTGAATATATCAAATAAAATGAAATATAGTTTAAAAATAAGATTATTTACAAATATTTAGCAAAAATAAAATATATTACAAAAAAGATTCAATGCGTAAATTAAAGAGATATTATATTTATAAAATGTTTTTAAAATCGTATTATTATTATTATTATTATTATTATTATTATTATTATTATAGAGACAAAAATCTATTTCTACATTAACTAAAATGCAATGAACTGACGTTCTTGATCATTTATTTAAGGATACTCATTTAATTTAAGCATGTAGGAACTATTCTGTGTCATAATAATCAAATTATACTGTGTACACCACCTGAGTGAAGAGCCTATTGGACAGGGCACATAAACGTGTGTGTGTGTGTGTGTGTGTTTGTGAGAGCCCGGAGCCGATGGGTATTAAGCAGATGAAGTCATACAGGAAATCAATGTAGTATTGAGAGCAGAAAAATGCAGTGCCTGAGGACAGGCATATGCAGCATTATAAATGAACGCGAGCATAGAGACAGTTTATAATGAGGGGTCAGACAGAGCTGGGGAAATACTGCTGTGATTTTTCTTTACAGAGAAAAGGCCCATGAAACGGGCCCAGTGCATTACTTGGTCTGGATGTTATACATACTGCATCATAAAGCTTTTATTAAATGTAGTGTATTAACTAAGTATTTGTTGTGCGTTATATGAGGCAATAAAATTTTGTTTTAATAAAGCATGCTTTCTTAATGTTTTAAAAATGTATGTTTTAATCATGTTTTCTAATAATAAAAATTATTATAAAGCATGTCAATCACAATTTTCAAGCACAATTTTATGGCATTTTTGCCTGATTAGTTTTTAACAGCTATCTGTTTTAATCTTTAAGATTGAAATTTAAACACAATAAGCAAAACATGTGCATTAATGTTTTAATATTATGACTGAAAATGATCATTGTTACCAAGAACACCCAGGCTTTTTTTTATTGAGTGTAGCCTGAAAACCTGATAGAGGAAGCAGATCTCCCACATTTGCATTGTAGCTCAATGTATTTTGAACGCAGTGCTAACTGCTAGGCCAACCTTCTGACAATTTGCATAATTTAATAAGTACCTTTAAATTAGCTAAGATAGCGGCACCGAACCCCACATTGTGTGAATGATTGTGCCTTTGAGTGTCTGTTGAGAGATTCTGAGCAAGCCTTGATGGTGTTTAGCGTCTCTCTCTGTCTGTTAATTGTTCACACTTGGCTGTGTTATTATGTTCTATTTCAGGAGTGATATGGCGAGAGGAAGTCCTTAATTATTCATTGTTCTCTCGCACAGCGGCTGAATGCCCAGAAATAGACCCAATCACACCACTGTACTACCACAACCAGCATGACACAAATGACACAAACGCCCTACGTGGGACCATTTGAAGGGCAGCAAGTGGCGGTTCGGGACAGAGATAGAGAAGCCAACACAGAGACCTCTTCACATTCATCTGGCCACTTCCCAAGCCACACACCGCTGTCATTGAGAATTCCCATCACAATCCAGAACGAGCAGGAAGCCATCGTAATCAAAAACAAGGATCAAGTCTACAGCTCCAATTCCCAAAGAGTGCTGTCACTGTCGATACCACTACATACCCCCCAAACGCCAGCACACAAACATACAGCTTTTACATAATCCAGTCAGAATGTTCCCGCATCCCGCGGCTCATTTGAAAACCTAAAGTGGGATCAGGCGAAGTGAATAACTGCAGCAAATTTACTTCCGAATTACCTGCACGACAGGGAGATGTTCAGCCACTTAGCCTTTAAGTCAAGCAGATACTTTGCCGCTTTTTTGCACACGCCAGCACTTTACTTTTCCGCCTTTTGTTCAAAGGTAATGACATGATATAAACGTGGAAGAAAAACAACCACAAGTCGGAAAGAAAGAAGAATGAGAAAGAAAGCACACTGCTCTCTCTGAAGTTAATTGGTTCTCATTGGCCTTGTGTAAAGCGCGCGACGTTGAGAAGTCAAAGCTTACGTTTTGGTCTGGCTCTTCCTTTGTTAAGTTAATGGCTAAATATTTAATGTTCAGGGGCTCTAAAGATTAAAGGTAACATGTTGTCAGTATCATTGGAGGAACTTCAAAGGGTGTAAATTATGCATTTCCTGTAGCGGTGGAAGAAGAAATCAAAGGACGTAATGAAGATTAAAGTTTGGAGGGCTACTTATGCACGCAAAAAGGAAATGGGAGTGAAGTGTCTTGGTGTGGAAAGGTTAATCTATTCTGAGAGTGCTTTATCTTATTAGCCCGTCATTGTTTTAATTCAATCTGTTCCGCTATTCGTATATGGACCAGGAGTTATGGAGAAGAGGTTTACAAAGCAGGAAGTCAGGAGGCCATGAAATCACAGGAGCAATTAAAAGAACAACATGACTTTCACGAGCAATCCCGCGACGGACCGCCTGTGAATGTCAAGCTCCTAACAGTAGTTTTAATTAAAGCTGAATTGGAGTTGGGTTTAATTGTACCATTGTGTCAGATCCACTAAACTCAGAGCGAGGGGGAAGGATCGATGGCTAACCGTGTCTTTGAAGAGCTCAAAGGAACGGTGAATCATTGCTCTAACTGAGAACATATAACACCTTCACTCTTGGATTTTGCAACAGTTTTCTGAAAGAAATTATGAGAAGGACAAGGTGTATCAAAGCAGATCTGGTACACTTTTTATCAGTACCTTAATGGAACATATTTGTGCCTTATTTTTAATTTTTTTCCCTTTTAGTTTCCTAGTTTTTAACAGCAATTGCCTTGGAATTCTAATTCATTGATTCCCTTTAAATGGGAACGAAAACAGATGTCCTCAAGTAAAAATTCACCCAAAATTAACATTCCACCATCATTTGCTCAGAATTGCACCAGCTGCAGTTTGGATCCAGTCTTTGTGAAGATTTTGGACAACACTAACAACACTTGAAGATCCAAGTTTAGATCGACATATGAAAAAGCCAAATATGAGCATTATATTGTAATTAAACCTATATGACAGTCATTCCCTCAGTGGAACACAAAATCATATATTTATAAAATGTCTGAAAGTCATTGGGGTCTAATGTTGTTTGAACTAATGTTGTTCAGACAACAGGCAAATTAATGATTTTGAAAATATGTCATTTTGTATGCTCATACCGATTCCCAAATGCAAAGACACCTAGTTAGAGGACGGATAATGTATATTAAATGCACATCATGCAATTATCCTTCAATCAGACCTCAAAAGAAAAAAAAAAAGTCTCCCTCTTTCATATTCAAGTTCATGTTTTGTCACCGGCCATGATTGCCATGACTACTCCTTATTGGCGTCTATCAATGATCCATAAAAAAGTCACCACCATTACCTCGGTGTCAAGTGGCCCTAATAGTCCGATTTCATTAGAGTCAATGGTAGTGAGTGGAGCCATTTGGAAAAGTCAGACAGTCACCAAGGCTCCATACAGCTGCAAATAGCAGGCTGGAATTGCACCGCAAATGGTTCCACTCGCAGGACATAATAGTCAGTATGGCCGATTTGACCTAACATGAAACTCCTGCCTGCGCTCGACAACCTATACCACAATCGCTGAATTATTCCGTCTCGTTTTGATGATGTCATTCCCAAAGTGCTCTCAGCGGAATACATCCTGTCCTGTCTTGTTCTGCAAGTTTATGAGGTCATCCTCAGGTAGGACAGCGGCAATGGGTAATGTGGAAATCACCTTGGCGTTTTATTGCGACGGAGCGTCTGTTAAGCCGAATGGCATTTAGGTACAACTGAAAAGTCCGCTTTTAAGAAACAATGGATTTTTATACTGGAATGAATTCCTCGATTGGAAGAAAGAATATTGGCATCATCATTCATCTGCAAACGTCATTAATTAAACGAGGAAACATCATATTCCAATTGTCTTTTACAGCACACAGTAAATATTGACAAATCCCTGTCTGTTGTTTACTTGTTGTTTATCCTATTGATCAAAATGTGTTTGAATGTCGATGAGCTGTGTACGAGTGTGAGACGAGCTGTAAGAACATCTTTGTGTTGGGCTTCAAAGTATTGATGGCTGCTTGTACAGTCTCTTAATAAAATACTTTTACATCTGAAGGGACCAAATATACATAAGGGTTTTTGTAATAGGCAGCGTTTGGGGGTGAATTTTTCTGACGACTAGGAAAATGTCCTGTATATTTATGCCACCTCAGAAATACATCTTGCAATATACAGTCGTGGCCAAAAGTTTTGAGAATTACATAAATATTAGTTTTCAAAAAGTTTGCTGCTAAACTGCTTTAAGATCTTTGTTTCAGTTGTTTCTGTGATGTACTGAAATATAATTACAAGCACTTCATACGTTTCAAAGGCTTTTATCGACAATTACATGACATTTATGCAAAGAGTCAGTATTTGCAGTGTTGGCCCTTCTTTTTCAGGACCTCTGCAATTCGACTGGGCATGCTCTCAATCAACTTCTGGGCCAAATCCTGACTGATAGCAACCCATTCTTTCATAATAACTTCTTGGAGTTTGTCAGAATTAGTGGGTTTTTGTTTGTCCACCCGCCTCTTGAGGATTGACCACAAGTTCTCAATGGGATTAAGATCTGGGGAGTTTCCAGGCCATGGACCCAAAATTTCAACATTCTGGTCCCCGAGCCACTTAGTTATCACTTTTGCCTTATGGCACGGTGCTCCATCGTGCTGAAAAATGCATTGTCCTTCACCAAACTGTTGTTGGATTGTTGGAAGAAGTTGCTGTTGGAGGGTGTTTTGGTACCATTCTTTATTCATGGCTGTGTTTTTGGGCAGAATTGTGAGTGAGCCCACTCCCTTGGATGAGAAGCAACCCCACACATGAATGGTGTCAGGATGCTTTACTGTACGGCTTCATCGGAGAATATGACTTTGCCCCAGTCCTCAGCAGTCCATTCAGTATACTTTCTGCAGAAGATCAATCTGTCCCTGATGTTTTTTTTGGAGAGAAGTGGCTTCTTTGCTGCCCTTCTAGACACCAGGCCATCTTCCAAAAGTCTTGGGCCTCACTGTGCGTGCAGATGCGCTCGCACCTGCCTGCTGCCATTCCTGAGCAAGCTCTGCACTGGTGGCACTCCGATCCCGCCGCTGAATCCTCTTTAGGAGATGATCCTGGCGCTTGCTGGACTTTCTTGGACGCCCTGAAGCCTTCTTTACAAGAATTGAACCTCTTTCCTTACAGTTCTTGATGAACCTATAAATTGTTGATTTAGGTGCAATCTTAGTAGCCACAATATCCTTGCCTGTGAAGCCATTTTTATGCAATGCAATGATGGCTGCACGTGTTTCTTTGCAGGTCACCATGGTTAACAATGGAAGAACAATGATTTCAAGCATCACCCTCCTTTTAACATGTCAAGTCTGCCATTCTAACCCAATCAGCCTGACATAATGATCTCCAGCCTTGTGCTCGTCAACATTCTCACCTGAGTTAACAAGATGATTACTGAAATGATCTCAGCAGGTCCTTTAAATAACAGCAATGAAATGCAGTGGAAAGGTTTTTTTTTTGATTAAGTTAATTTTCATGGCAAAGAAGGACTATGCAATTCATCTGATCACTCTTCATAACATTCTGGGAGTATATGCAAATTGCTATTATAAAAACTTAAGCAGCAACTTTTCCAATTTCCAATATTTATGTAATTCTCAAAACTTTTGGCCACGACTGTATATACGCAAGCACAGGGTTCGAAATCAACACTTTCCAAGTGTCAAATGTTTGCAAAGACCATTATTGTTTTTTTTACCCAATGTAAGTTATGTAGGTTACTGAAATTGTAATTATAGTCAAATTAGGGCTGTTAAGCGATTAATAATCTAATTATTAATCAAATTAATCATATGATGTGCCGATTAATTAATCAAATCAATTTTGAATATGAAACTAAAACTGAAATTTGTAAAAAATAAATAAATAAACACAATATTGTGTCAAAATACTTTTAATTTACTGAACATTTGCACTAAAGAACTAATCTCATTCAAGTGATATTGCTGAACCAGCAATTTTTTGCACTCAATTTAAGAGCACATAACTACATCACACAGTCAGTCATCATCCTGCATCATGTTTGTCAGCAACTGCATGCAATGTAAGATGACATACAGGTAATAATTTTAATGTGTTACTTTTCCAAAAATAAACTGCATCAAATGTTAAATTGACAGCCCTAAATAAAACATTAGCTTATCTTATTTAGTGCAAACATTTTCACCTGACATTAAGTTAATTTTGGACTCAGTGTATGTTGTTTTCATATAACTACTACTTTTTTTATTTACCTATGCTTTTTGTCCTTTAATTCCCATTAACTTCACATGACGTGATGGCCGGCGAACTCGTTAAAGAGAAAGACAAACTGACATGTTGCATTTCGAAAGAGAGGCGTGAAAGCAAAGGAAAATAAAGATGTAAGAGTGTTGTGTAGTGCTTTAACAGGGGCAATATGTCCTACGGTAGAAGCTTTCCCCTCCACCCCATCCCTTTAAATCTAACTCAGTGCAGATTATTTCTATGCAAATGCTTGCAGGCGCTGAATTAAATCAAAAACACAGTTTGTAAAAATCGATTCCTCTGCAACCTACACAAGTCTGCAGCCAGGCGACATGCCACGGCCATAAATATTCATCTTTTATTTACTGTGAGCTGAATGAAGCAATGGATTTGGCAAAACAGGGATAAGGAGGAAGGGTGTGTGCGTGCACGTGTTTGGGAGAGAAAGACTGAAAGACAGAGATGTGGAAGTCATGAGATTATTAGAGACTCTTCAAGCCTCGTCAAGAGTAATAGATTACTAGAACATCATTCTATCCATCTTGGGTGATATTAGATGATAGATTATGTGTTTGTTTATTTGTTTTTAGTGAATCACATTTTAACCCCAGCACATGTATATTTCTTACCATCAGTAAATTAAATATTAACCTAAATATTATTTAACAAAAAAAATTACACACACAAACAAAACTATTTAAATTATTAATTTTAAATTGTTTTAAATTTAATTATTCTTTATTTTTTATATTAACTTTATTCATGATTAATTAAGCTAATATTATTTAGAATATTTTATTTTACATTTATATATAATAATAATAATAATAATAATAATAATAATAATAATAATAATAATAATAGTAATTGCATATATAGTTTTTCATTTTCTTTAGATAAGATATAATTTCTTGTCTCTTTTGATTTGGGTTCATAATCATTTATTATTCATTAATAAACCCAATATTATAAAATAAATAAAAAAAAAATAAAATATATATATATAGATAAGATATAATTTTTAATCTATAATTTGATTGCACTCATTTACTGATACTGAAAAAAAAGAATAATTATCACCCAATAAATCGTAGGTACATTGTAGTTATCTGTGTCATGTGGTGGGAAGGCAAAGACATGCACTTTTTCTATGACTGCTTAAGAGACTGAGCATGTTAGACATTAAATGTATTTAAATATTCAGTGTGATTAGACAGATGATTAAATTATTTGAGAGACGAGTTCGCATGTGCAGCAGAAATGTGAACAGTCCACGGCTGTTTAAAAATGCATCAAACATGATCCTAAATTAACACAACTGTCAAAGCACGCTATTTTTTATGGAAAGTAGAAGCATTTGCAAAAATAAGTGTGTGTGTGTGTGTGTGTGTGTGTGTGTGTGTGTGTGTGTGTGTGTGTGTGTGTGTGTGTGTGTGTGTGTGTGTGTGTGTGTGTGTGTGTGTGTGTGTGCAAGAAAGAGCACAGCATTACAAGAAAGATATGAGGTAGTGTTTGCATGTCACTCATTACTAATAAAGCAGATATACATACCAATAAAACAGGCTGCCATCAAGCCCTATAACTATAAAAAGACACAAACAAACAAAAATCAAACCTTTAATGACAATGTCATTTAGTTAATACTGTGGCTAGTTTCTGAAAATAGTTTGGTTTAAAAAAAAAAAAAAAAAGATTAAATAATAACAGTTGTGGTTTTGTGCAGGTGTGTGTTAAGTAGCCAAAAAGTGCAGATGTTGCGAATTAAGCAGTCACTCAAAGGAAAGCACCTGCGTAAGCATCCACACTCTCAAATGTTGCATCATTTGTATCCACAACAAAGGTTGTTAAAGCACTTCTTTAAATGCTAAAGTGTACACATGCGTGCACAATGACGACGCCACGCTCGAGTTGGCAAGCAGGTCAGGCGCTCAGGTAGAAAGATGAACAGGGAGCGACAGCCTGAGAACTCGACAGAATTGAAGAGCGCAAGGTGTGCGCAGGATAGAGAGGTTCAGCGCAAAATATATGTCAAAGCATCACGCGACTGCAGGACTGGGGCTCCCAGATACTGGCCTGCATGGTACGTCAAAAGATCCTTAAACAAGAAAATCGTAATAAACAGACTGCCTTAATATTAAATTCAATCAATTTACACCTGGAAAATGAAGGAAAATGACAATCTATGCACTTCCAAGAATATACCAAAGGCACATATTTATTGGCTTATTTTCAACACCAAAGCACTTATAGTTACATATAATTTTTAATATTCAGTGGGTTTTATTTAACTTTTCTCTCACTCCATCCTGATCATATAATTAGTATTTAAATTATTAAATTAGAAAAATAATTTTCATTTATGGTCTAAGACTTTTCTTACTTTTTATTCTGTAATGATGTAATATAATAATATATGTTTAAAATAATAATAGATAGTAAAGACTGTACTAAAAAATGCACCAGCTTTGTAAATTAATAATGGGATATGATACTTCCTTACCATTAATCTTGCCCTTACGTTCAACAATTGTGATAAATAAACCAACAGAGTGAAACAAAGAATCGACGGAACAATTCAAAAATCTGTTTTAATAATCATGATCCGGCGGAATTGAAAAGACAGAATTCTATGGGAAGAGGAAACACACCGCTTGGGCCGGGCGGCACAATAGACTATGTTTGTCATTTGCATTTGCATTGTACGAACATTGAGAGGAAATAGAAATAAAGCACATGGTGATATAAAAGGATTTGCGAGTGGCGGAGGAGGGCATTCTGGGTAAACTGTGAACATTGTGTACGTGTTACAGAAGAGTAATAAGTTATGCAAATCTTTCCTTGCCTTTCTTTGACACAAACATCCCTATTCTAACTTCTTCCACACAATAAATTGATTTCCGCTTGTTTGGTTGATGGTAGCCCTCTGAAGGAACAGAAAAGTGCTATATTTTCTAAATTTGATATTAAACGCTCTCACTCTCCATACATACATTATACAGCTGCCTTCTCTTTCCCTATTACTGTCTCTGCATGAAGGAGAAAGCACGTTTTTCCATTCATTTGTCTTTCATTCTGTGTGTTTTTGCGTGTGGTTCTGGGTTCAAAGGTGATGACAGCTTTGACAGCTATACCTGTCAGTCTAAAGCAGGGCCAGATAACCTTCTGTCCTTACAGAGCACTTTCAATAGTCTTCTATTTTCCCTCTCTACACACACACTCATTCTTCTGTAGATGGGAAAAAAAAATCCTATCTTCCATTTATTCCCGCTTTGCCTCAATCTCAAACACATGAATAGCAATTAAATTGATTCTTTTTACCCCTTTCCCTTTTTTTTTAGTCTGTTCTGGTTTGGAGCCCAATCTACCTTTGGTTTGTGGGCATCCTATCTCAGAGACAAGACCTCAAAGAGCAGCTAAAATGATCTTTATCAGACAGTGAATTAACACTTAGTCTTCCATTCGGTAGGTGTATCCAGCCAATATAGGAGAAAAAAAAAGACAGGAAAAAAAGCCCCAGGAAGGGGACACCTTGAGAATGAAGAGAGGACCTTGCAGCTTAGCGCAAGAGAACCCTAGTGCTGACCTAGCACTTCAGAGAGAGAGAGAGAGAGGGAGAGGGAGAGAGAGATAACAATCACACATTGGCACTGGACTGAACAATTACCTGCTAAGTAAAGGTCATTTGCGTCAGTGTAGTAGCAATACAGGGGAAGAGACACCACTGGTATTTACTGACAAGCTGCATGATATCAGCTAAGAGAAGGGATCTCAAGACAATTAAGTAGACAAAATAATGCAGCAAAATGAGCACTCATAATTCTCTTCATTTTGAAGTTCTAGAAAAGAATTCTATTTTTTTTACCACTAAATAGCATTTGATTATACGTTTTATGGAGAAATTTTTTTTTATTTCATTTTAGCATATTTAACATTTCTGACCAATTAAAAAACAGTGGAGTTTTCGGAAAAGCGGGTTAAAATGTTCCCAGAACACATTTTTATTCCTTAAATTTCATTTGGTGTTGCAATTTACATTTGAGTACAACTGAAACATCAAAGAAATTTCATTTTTCATTTTGGTATGAAAAAGTTGAAAATTATAAGACGACATCGATAGAAAATCCACTAGCACTGTTTAAGTTTCCTGACTGGGAACATTTTGGATTTAATGTAAACTACAAAAACAGTGGAAAATATGATTTAAAACTATTACTGTTTGCGCAAATTGCTTGGCATGTCTGGCATATGTTTATGGCAGGGGTATCCAGTCTTGTTCCTGGACGGCCACTATCCTGCAGAATTTACCTTAACCAGCTAACCAAATTCTACAGGATTAGGAGAAACTCCCAAGCAAGTTTGTTTGAGCAGGTTAGAGCTTTGCAGGACATTAGCCCTCCAGGAACAAGATTGGACATCCCTTTTTTATGGCAATAGGACAACCGTATTAAACCATTTGCACCAACATACAGCAGGCACACCAAACTGCACATAAATCGTGATACGAACCGAACCGTGAGAAATGGTACCCCTTTAAACAATATCCAAAAAATATGAGCTCCAGAGGCACAAACAACTGTAAAAACATATATCTTTTCATCTCTAATTGCTTTGCACTTTAGCCATTCCCAAATCCCTGAATTATGGAGCAGTCTGTGAACCACCCCAGCCACGCACACACAAATACACGCAATACACAGTAACAAACAATTTTTCCCCCCGACAGCATGCCCCATTAATCTTCTTGTAGGTTCCATCCTCAGTGGGGTTAACCCAGGTGAGGGAGGAGCAACTGGGGCAAGAGTTAAGGCAAGACCCAGGTTTGATCCACGCTTCCAGGCGCATTAGCCAGTGAGCTGGAGGAGAATGGAGAGGCCTGGTGGGGGCCAGGGGGAGATCAGAGCTTTGGGCTGGACAGAGCCATGCTGACCTGGGGGTCTAAATTAAGAGCCAGGAGAGGAGCGCTTGATTTCACATCCCCTCAATGACACGCCTGACAGGATGATGTAAGAGGGAGTAAACGTGAGAGGCTCACCTTTAAGTCTGCCCTGTAACCAACGGACCACAGCAGAGGAGAGAGAAAGAAAGACAAAAGCTGTGTTGAACACACACATACACTACTCATATTGCTTTTCAAAGCAATGCAGTATAAACAGAGTATGCAGATTTTCTGCATGAATGAGATACCCGTTTGACCTTAAAGTTGTCTCAAGTAAACAACCAAAGCTCAGCTACTACTGGCCACAATTCAATGAGTCCATTTTCAGTTTGGACTTAAAAAATGGCAAGCAGGTGGGAATGTATGGGCACAGAGAATCCACTTTTATTGAAGGTTCAGGCCTTCAACCAAGTGACTTCATTAGACCTACTCTTTATAAGTGGTTACATCTATTGAAGGACTGGATGGGACTGTGACTGGGCAGCAACATCCCAACATTCTTGCCATATTTGGCACAATGGTTGAATGATAAGATGTAGACAAGATCTGCAATTGAAAACAGGACAACCTTGAGCGAAGCTTGGCCTCTTGCATATGGAACAAAAACAAGTAGTTGGAGCACTGCATTTATAGTGACACTCTCCCAACCCCTGAAATTCACGTGAACAGCATGGATATAATAAGTGTGTGAAAAAATGAATGTTTAATGGTTGTTCTACATGTTTAACAATGAGATAAAATTGGCTAATCCTCAACCAGCTGGAGAGAATCTGTCCACCTTTGTACCTATCCAATGCTGCACAGAGATCCGAATAGATGTTGTCTGATTTGGTCAAGTAGTCTGTAGTAGGCGGATCTTTAAGGTGCAATGACATTTACCTTTGGCTTTGCGAAATTTTGTGGGTAAATTCCATTCATTTCAATACAAAAAAAGATTTCACTCATTTTCAAGTTGGTCATGCAAGTTCACTATGATAACTAGCAGAAAGCTGCTTGGTTTGAAAGTGACTTTTCTTACATTGCTGCAATAATGACAATGACCTTTTATTTTGTTGGAAAAAACGCAGGTTATCAAGTGTAAGCTGTATCAGCTGCTGAAGGAGTCATTGCCTGGGCATCTTTGCAAAGAACACCAGATGCATCAACATAGCAGATCTTTACATTTCCTAGAGTCATTGTCAGGCCCCATAGACTACAGCTGCAATGGCTCTACAATGGCTTCTACAAGAGCAAGGTCTTCAAGTTAAATAGATATCCTATTTGCTGGAAGGATGAGCAAATGGATTGTCATGGCAAAGCCTGGTTCACCTCTATTCTAGCCTTTGGCAGAATCAATTCTTACTGGCTGGCTTGCAAAGAGTGGCCTGCCATCATCTAAATCATAATGGGCATAATTCAAAACAAGTCCCCACCATCAGTTCAGTGACATCATCCAAAAAAAATTCACCACAGAGGCTAGTAGGACCGTCTTCTACTTCTTGATAGTTCTGGACAGACTACCAATGCAAGAGTCGTCTTTATGAAGAATGATACCCAGGGTTACAGAAGGCGAGAGGACTAATAAATCCTCCCCAGGAGGACAAGGGTGATGCAGTCAAGAAATGTCCCTGGCATCTGACAAAGAGTCAGATGTGTGCTTTCCTTGAGTTGGTCAGCTATTACAGATCTTAACTTTAACCCTCACAGACCTGACTAGAAAAGAACAGCTTGAAATGGATCAATGGAGAAGTGTTTGCCTATAGAGCCAACAACCAAATAATGGAAATAGATTCAAAGTGCCTTGCATGAAATATTTGTCAGTGTTTTGTCTAAAGTTGTCACTTGTATTCAATGCTTTTGTCCCATTCAGCTCTTCAGATGACCTCACTTACAGCTTAAAATGGATCAATGGAGAAGTGTTTGCCTATAGACGCATTAACACACTGCCCTATATGTGCAAATAGACACACTGGAGGCAGAAGTCAAAGCTGTCTTTTTCCACAAACTCCAGGATGAAGAGCATTCAGGCCTTTATTGGCTGTAAACCGTACCCTGCAGAACATATATGCGTTGTTGGGAAGGTTCAACAAATCGCAACAAAGATTGATTCCAAAGGATGATCCTCCTCTCCCATCTTTTTTCCCTTCACAGATCTCTACCAAGTCAATAATACCTGGCAGGGAGACTGTGATAGGTAAACCGGGTACAGTGACAATTAGGTCAAGCGCGAGAAGGTACGATTGACAAACTGTCCACACCTTTTCACTTACCTCCACACTTCCACGTCACCCCTTTAAGAACCCCTAACAATAACATTTTTGGATGTGTACAGATTTGAATGAACTCATCAGCTCATTGGTAGATACTCCAAAACCAGAAATGGTGTGTCAGAAAAAAATGGCATCCAAATTATGGAGTTATTCCATAATCAGGGTTTGGAAACACTTATCAAACACTCTTTTAAGGTACTACTTTCTAAAAAGTTTTTTCAAGCTTTATCCTTCGGCCACACTGTGCTCTCGGTAATAAGTCATGAGATTTTCAGGATGAACTGGATATACGACCACTCAGCAAGAGCCAACAACCAAATAATGGAAATAGATTCAAAGTGCCTTGCATGAAATATTTGTCAGTGTTTTGTCTAAAGTTGTCACTTGTATTCAATGCTTTTGTCCCATTCAGCTCTTCAGATGACCTCACTTCCAGAGAAACCACCAGACGGAGAGAGAGAAACCGAGTAAGAGAGAGACAGAGGGGTGAATGAACAAGAAAACGTCCCCCAGGTAGCTTCGTCTTTCACGCCTTGCTTCTCTCTTGCAACTCCGAACAACGAGCGTCTGTGTTTTATTTTGTCCTCCGTCGTTCATCCGCTGTTCAAAGCCTTTCTTCAGTTGCCCCCACTCTCATTCATTCTTCAGCTATTTAATTTGCCTCTACATGCAAAAAGACCGTCTTCTCTCTCCCCACTTTCTTTTTTCCCGTCTTTCTCTGTCATATTTATATGAATGACATATTCTACTCATGAAGCAGTCAAGAAAAAAGGAACAAACAGTTGGTGGGACATTTCACCAATTTTGTGCTATTTTTGTGAGCACTTAGACCAGGGTTCCTCAAATTCGGCCCTGCAGAGTTTAGCTCAAACCCTGATCAAATGCAACTATCTGTAATTTTCTAGAAATTCCGAAGACCTTCATTAGCTAGCTCAGATGCTTTGATTAGAGTTAAAGTTAATATTTGCAGGGCACTGGCCCTCTAAGGATTCAAGGGACCCTGATTGTAACCCTATCAACACAACAATAGAAAGACATGGGCATAATTTAATTTTACACAAATTATACTTCATTTTTTTAAACCTTTTCATAGCCTATTTTGAACCTTATTCGTGGAAAGTGCCCGGGACATGAACTTCTCCGCTTGCAGAGAAAGAGAAAATAACAGAGGGGTCAAGTCCATTTAGACCGGTAATTGAAGCAGAACAAAATTGCTTGAGTTCACATCATTTCTTGTCTTTCTCTTCCTATATTTCTCTCTCTCCGTCTCTCTCATTCAAGCGCTGACATTGACTAGCACACTGCAGCCCAGCAGTAAATAATTGATGTTTGCGGGAGGCCGAGTCTATAGGTTACCAGTACTGCAGTGAACCCCACAGAGCAAATGTGCAGTTTGGAAAGAGTGTTACGAAGTGCGGGAAAGAGCGCTCAGAGATGTGTGTACTGCATCACCTGATCAAACTCAGCATCCGACTGTGGTGCATGTCATCCATAGAGAGAGAGATTGAGAAGAGCTTCAGAGGCGCTTTTTCTATTTTCCCACAATACTTATACACTGATTTCCACTTCTGTAATACTATCATAAAAATAGCCTATACTGTATGGTGACCATTTTTGGAGATAGTAATCAAACTCTACCATGGTATATGGTGGAATTTATACTATTTTTTGCTTGTTCTAAAAATCCCACTCAATTTTTGTTATAGTGCAAAGACATACATTTTTAAATATTGTTAAATATGGATTTTCCAGTGTCTTTTTAAGACACTTTAAAAGTCTCTACTCATATTGTAGATTAAAAGTCTCTACTCATATTGAATTCAATTTATTGTCATGAGGACATAAGGAGGGATATTATACTCTCTAATAAAATATCACATTACCGTAGTAACTCTACTCAGTTGTGCCTGAAACAGAAGTGAAATCTGCTTATTAGAGCCATGCACACACTTACACATTTACATAAAATGTACACATAAAAAACAAATCATACACTTTTAATAAAAGGCTATTTATAATTAACACAATGTATTAATCACACACATATATATACATATATATATATATATATATATATATTTTTTTTTATTTTTTTTATTTTTAATAAAACTTCAAATAAAACTTGCAAATAAGTGTTTCATCTTTTATTTAAATATATAAAATATATTTTATTTTCTTTTTAGTAGATATTTTGTCCCAAAAGAATTACCAACTAAACTTAAACATATACATTCAAGTATCTATTCATACACACAAAATCACTGATTCTCCTCAAGATCCAATGACATTAAAAAAAGATCAAAGTACTCAAGTTTTCAGCTTGAAAAGCTACCAAAAAAGCTCTCAAAATTGACAAGTACATGAGACTCTTTCTAACAAGCTCTTTTAAATAAACTCCAGCAATTCTTTATATCCCCCACGCGGCATACAAGAGAGATACTTTTAACACGTAAATGCGCACACGCACGCTAAAGTGCACTTCCTCCCCAGTGCATATGATGTTTGAAGAATCAAATCCTGCTCATTATAGCATGTGTATGTGTCTAAGACCAGGGATATCCTCTCTCCCTAAACGCGCCTCGCCCCGCCAATCGCATTGACTGCAGCGCTCATGTCTTATGCATGAGAGTATGTCTGCGGACAACTGCGGAACCGCACACACTTTCATATTCTAATGCGATGAGAGGAGGGGGGAAATGCATTTTGTAAAGCCCTGGTATTACAGGGCAGTGGGCTCAACACGAGCCGAAATGTAAACGTGCTGGTCCACCGTCCAGCGCTGCATTAAAAAACCAACACATACAAAACAGCAAGAGGAAAAAGAGGCGGAGAAACACGGCAGGCTTTGCATGGGATAAAGTGTGCTGAGGACAGCAATAAACTAAAGCTGTGGAGACTTTTGCAGAGAAATAATTTCAGGAATTGATTTCTGAAATCAAATGTCTGTTCTATGCAGATCTTCCGTTTTCTCACAGATCAGTGAATCTCAACACTTTATTTGGCTTGTGAAGCATCAAAGCCTCATCAGTGAAGCACCAAAAACACCAACTCCTTTTTATTAGTATATTCTATTGGGTATTGATTAGTATGATCATTGTAGCAGTCAAGTTGTAGCTGATTAATTTAAAAACAAGCAATGTTTGGTTCATTATATGTATTTTAGCTCACAAAACTATTCCAAAAGATTTGTTCACGAATCAAACAGGTTTTAAAGTTTTCACTGAATGATTTGGTTGCAGTGATTAACAGCTCAATGGAGGGAAAGATTCTCAGTGAATTAGAGTTTAAATTTCAGGCTTTCCATCACACAAAGTTATCACAGGACATCAGAAGACCTGGAATTTAGAAACAGACCACTTTCATGACACTGTTATGGTACTTTGGCTTCTTTTTTAAAGCTTGAATGCTTCTGTTCCCATTCATTGCAACTGCATGGAAAAGAGCAACCAATACGGACCTCAACGTTTCTCCTTTTAGATTCCATGGAATAGACAATAGGCTTCTATTAGCATTTTTAATTGTGGTAGCTCAATAAATTTGACAATGTCATGTTTTAAATGCCTGTTAATGTTAATTTAAGAATAAGGGAAGAAAAAAGTGTGTAAACTGTTTTGTCATTATTCAGAGTCATAATTAGTTTTATGAATTTGACAAAGCAAATTCTTTGTCCATCACATGACTGTGACTGCCACCAAATATGATGAGATTCAGAGAAATGTAAATGAGTTGTCAGTCACAAGGGTCTGCAGCCATCAGGCACCTGACTTCAGTTAAATCAGTGTATAAGATAAGACAGAGATAAGTGGAATAGACAAAGATAAGTGGGCCGAAATAACACCAAAACCTTCACAGCAATTCAGTCTATCTAAAATATCTATATAAAACATAAACCCAAATCACAAAACCAACCAAACCAAAAATTGCCTGGACTGATCATGAAGCAGTGGAGTCTCCGGTTAGATCACACTCTCAAGACAAAAACATCCAGGGCTGAACGTGAAATCCAGGTCTGCACAAAAGCAACAGCACACAGAGGAAACAATGTTTCAAAACAAGAAACCCGTTTTAATCCTGCACTTTCATCATTTCATTAATGCATCAGGCAACTGAAAAATTACACTCTTGACTAGGGTTTATTTCAGCAGCTAGAGGAGGAAAAATGAACGAAGACGAGAAAGAAGATTATAAACAAATAACAATGCCTCCTTTGGCCCGCTGCTGGAGAAGGGAAAAAATGTAATATTTTGTTTGCATTTTAGACGGAAACGAAAAATTGAATTTTCCTTTTAATACTAGGATTATACAAACATGGAAGAAAGCTTGAATAAATATTCTAAAGGGAAATGGATTTTTGCATTCGACATACAGTGTATATTATCTCTCTATTTTGTTCATTAATGCAAACAGGGATTCCAGCCACAAAATGTCTTTTTACAATAAAGGAATAAATGCAGTGATTTACATTACATTAACATGCCTATCTAAACCCAAACAACACAGTCCAAATCACTTTCCATCAGTTCACTGAGGTGAAGGCATCTGGCATCAAACGAAATATTTATAAATGTACATTCCAGTTTTGTCTGTTTCAATATAAGCAAACAATAACAAAGCAATAAATATACCTCAGGGGAAATAAATAAATAAATGTATTTACATAATAATTGTAAGCTAACAATACACTGTTATTTGTAAAATAAAATAAAATACTAAACTAAACTAAACTAAACTAATAAAATAAAATAAAATAAAATAAAATAAAATAAAATAAAAAAATAAAAAATAAATAAAATAAAATAAAATATAAAATTAAATTAAATTAAATTAAATTAAATACAATTAAATACAATTAAATAATAAAATAAAATAAAATAAAATAAAATAAAATAAAATAAAATAAACTGTACATTTCTCATTGAGTACTACTAATGCTTTTGGTTACACTTCTAAAACGAGTAACTAAATTTCACCCACATTATAAATGACGGTTATTGTAATATCATATCACACCAGCAGTTTATTGTCAGTTACGACAGTCTTACATCCGAGAGAAAATTCCTGCATCAAAGAACCATTTACTTTTCCTGAAAACACTTTGTTTCCTGCAGCAGGTATGAAAACAAAAGGCAGAGAGATGGAAAAACAGACAGGAGGAGATCATGGAGTCATTTATTTCTCATGTTCTACGCTTAACGGCACCTTATGCACAGATATATTAATAAAGTATTATGCACAATAACAGTTTTATGGATTTTAAATGGCCATCATTTACAAACATAGTGCGCAACTATCACATGGAAGGGGAATTTTATAACCCTTTAATGTAAGTCTCTCTCTCTTTTAGCTCATTCATCTGAGCGGAGCTGAAACACACTGGAGATGTTTTATTGATGGAGATGAAGGATAGATTAAAATGGGCATTACCCAAGCCAGCAAGAAACCTCTTTAATGATCAATCAAACATAGCAGAATAAAAGACAATTTCTGCATTCTTCAAGAGTGTGACCATTCAAGAGATGATCCAAATGAAAGTTTGCTCTGAGTTTCTTTTGTTGAATACGCAAGCATTGTTGCAAATGACAAATAAAGTGCATCAACAACCCACTTTTGTTTGGAAATGTCACTTAAACAATGTTTATCTGGCAACACCAAAACATCTAGTGTTGTATTCAACTTGTTTCAGATTATTATTATTTTACTATGTATTATTTTACTTTTTTATTATTATTATTTCCATTATTTAAGCTTAATTGAGTTTAGTTTAAACACAGATATCAACGTGTGCTGTTCAGGTCTCACCTGTGTGCACACTATAAGCACCCCGGTGATGAATGACTGCACACATTCCAGCATTCGCATTGAACAAGAGTGAATGGTTTGTCCAGGTTTTTCTCTTTTTTCATCGCTGTTGTTGTAATGTATTGTGAAGCCAGAATGCGCATCCATCAACAGAAACATACATTAGCTGAACCCTGTTAGTTTTACGTGTTATGTATAAGAAAGTGCTGTATGTAGGATTGACACCGAGTGGTTGAACTAGGTATTGCAGTACAAATTCAAAATATTGGAGAGGGTTGTTTCACCCGGCCCCTCCTCCTCAGACTTGACGCAGGTTGCCAGATTGACGACACAAACAGGAACGAGTGCACTTGGTGATGAATGAAATAAAATATGCTGTGTTTTCCGCCAACTGGCAACCCAGGGTGCCGCAATACAATTGGATAAACTGGCAGTGGGCGGGTTTCACAAACCAAAACAAACACAGACATTCCGGCCCGGAACACACATTTTCAAAGAAGAATAACTGACTGCAGCATTGGTTTACAGATAAACAAGTATGTTAACTTAGCATGTTTCTTAAATATCTGCAAACATATTATGGTATTTTTATGCTTTAGTAGATACATACATACATACATACTGTACAGAATTATAAGTAGGGACCTATAAAATCCATTTTATTTTTTCCCAAATTCTGTTTTATTATTTATTTTTTTTTACAATTCTGCTTTTTTTACGTTTTCATTCCTTCCATTTTAAATTCCGTGACATTCCACATTATACAGTAAATTCCTTTTTTATGACTGGATTCCGTCCATGTTTACAGTGTCACAGAAATCAAAGGGCCCTACAACATTATAAGTTAAATAAAAGCTCACAATAAAAGTGACTAATAAAACTGATATCCCAAGTCTTCTAAAGTCATACAATAACTTATGTTAAGAACAGACTGAATTAAGAATAATATAATAATTATACTACAATACTAAGTTGTATTTATTAATTTTTATAATATTTTTACAGAATGATTTTTTTTTTTTTTTGATTTATTTTTATTTGACTACACAGCATTTTAGGCATATTGCCGAGTTCACAGAGACAGCACTTCCAGAACTGTGGCAGTTGCAGTAAAAACATCCAACATGAAGTTCAGACAATTTCCTATTATAAATAAACTAGTAAACGTTCAGTTTTATTAAATACTTTGGTTTAAAAGAGTTGAGTCAAATCAAATCTAAAGTAGAGTGCTGAGTGACAGTCCGGATGCTGTCTATGCAAGAACTGGACAGCAAGGCACCACAGTGTGCGCTGTTGTGTTACTACACAAACATACATCAAACATACTGGACAGGTTTCTTATTTGTTTAGTTTAAATCAAACAAACAATATTGCGTCTGCATGTTTGGTGTAATCCATTTGGCCTGTGACAAATAACTGAATCATTTCTCAGGAGCTTTAATACGTCTGAAGGTAAAACAAGCCAGACTGTTGTCAGACTGGAGAAATATCCATTTTCTTAAAACAATAGCACTCTATTGGCATTCGTCCCACAGTAATTACTTCATTAGCTAATTTCTCTCAGCTGAGGCGACACGTTTGATGGAGTAGAGCAGAGGAAAGCAAACGGAGAAGGAAGGAAAAGGGATCAACAGATAAACGGACGCTATCTTCACTAGTGTTGGATCAATTAGCACAATGAAAACAGCATGGATTTTGCATTACTACTCCAGCACTCTTTCTTGGTTTACTTCATGTTTGGCAGCCTGATATTCTCAGCACTGCCTGATGGGATAGTGGAGGATCGATGGGAAAGGAAGAGGCCTCGCCCAGATCTCAGAGAAGACTCAATCAACTCATGCCAATAAATGCACATTACACTCTCACAACACACACTCACACACAGAAAGTTCTACAATCAACAACCACGTCAAAACTGTAAAGGACACCTAACTAAGTGTCTTTAACATTATTCATGTCATTTAAAGTAACTTGTAGAGTTACGGCTTGCGTTAAACACTACATAGTGGTCTAGTGCTCAAATGAAGAGATTTTTTCTTCATTGGGTCGGTGTCGCAAAGACCAAAAAAAAATAAATAAATAAATAAAAAAATAAAACTCAACAAAACAAAGCGAAAACAAAATAAAATTATTTTCTAGATGGAACAAAAAATAAATAAAAAATCTAAGCAATACAAAAAAAATTCATTCCCAGATGAAACAAATCAAAACAAACACACACACAAAAAAATTATTCCATAAAAAAAGACAAAAAAAAAGGTAAGTGTTCGGCCCGTGTACTTTTGCATCCATTCATTTTTCAATTTTTAACCATGATGAAAAAATGAAAAAAGAACGGTTGTTGTATTTTTAAATGCTATGTTGAAAACCAAAATTGAAATTAGAACCGTACAAACAAAATGCTGCCTAAAAAAGTACAATATTCACTTCTTTTCAGAGTTTTGTTTGTCTTTTAAACATTTTTAAAATGCACAAATTAATATAGAAAAAGGTTGATATTGGGGTATAATTTTTAAATAATTTTGTGTGTTATCTGGGTTACCTCAGAGGACCATGGTCGCTCCAGGTACATACAATATTGTGTTAGAGTGCTACACACAAGGCTTTGGGGTAAATATATACATAATTTAGAAATATATAAAATTTGAATTTCTCCTACTTCTTCAGATACAGACAGACACAGTTCCAGAGTCAAATCAGTAAGGGTGCTCTAGCCTTTTATGTAGCCTACATCTATTTTGACATATTTTTGCCCTGTCCACTGATAGTGACATTTAAAAGACGCATTTATATGTGGATGACACTCCCAAAACATTACAGTGTGTGAGCTGTCATCACGAAAAGCAAAACTTCTTAAAATTCTGTATGGATTAGCCAAGAAAGTGTGCTCCCTTTATTATAACTAAAAAGCTGTCAGTCATTTCAGTTGATCTCGATCTCACAAAGTTCTGTATAATCAATGAAGCTTTATACAGCAAATGAATCTCTTATTTACAGTACATCATGTTACACTTTGTTTATTATAATGAGAGACTCCAGAGCGTGCAGAAGTTAAAACAGAAAATGTTGGTGATTGGCTACACTGATTAGTGCTATAAAAACACGTTGAAAAAATGTAAACTTTTGAAGCTCTCCAGAGTTCAAACACAAAAATGAAAATATGTTTCGCTGGATTCAAATGACTTCCCCTTTCTTTCATTTCGTTCCCTCTTACACTCCAGTAGAACCAGCCCTGCATACAGTTAATTTCAAAGAAATTAGTATTTCAATTCCATACATGTTTTTAGGTGTGAAAAAATATCAAGGTTATAAAAATATCAAAGTCAAAAGTTTTTATAAAGCAGGTTACTGGTAGTCACGTCAGTAGAGCGAGAGGGCGCTTTAATGTCTACAAGAGACACTAAAAAAGCTAGAAATTGAATTTAGCATTATAAACATTTAAAAAACAAGCTTTATATCATTTTTACTATTTTTAATGAAATACAAAATTTGAATCATGAAAATTAGTTTGTGCCTGCTTATTCTATTCATTAGTGTTTAAATCATTAAAGAAGAAACCACATTTTCCGTATTTCATTTCTGGAAAAACGAATGGACGCAAAATTACATGGACCATGTACATTGCATTTAGTATTGAAAACAGAAACAAGTAAAAATGGCACCATTTACGTTTTTCGCTCCTTACTTTCGTTTTGTTTGCAATATAAAACAAAATTCATTCCCAGACAAAAACAAAACAAAAACAAAAAACTCAAAAAAGTTAAATTAATACAAAACACGACAAAAATAATCAAAATGGCAAAACAAAATATTATATATATATTATATATATATATATCTATATATATATATATTATATATATATATATATATATATATATATATATATATATATATATACATATAACACTCACCTAAAGGATTATTAGGAACACCATACTAATACTGTGTTTGACCCCCCTTTCGCCTTCAGAACTGCCTTAATTCTATGTGGCATTGATTCAACAAGGTGCTGAAAGCATTCTTTAGAAATGTTGGCCCATATTGATAGGATAGCATCTTGCAGTTGATGGAGATTTGTGGGATGCACATCCAGGGCACGAAATCCCCTTCCACCACATCCCAAAGATGCTCTGTTGGGTTGAGATCTGGGGACTGTGGGGGCCATTTTCGTACAGTGAACTCATTGTCATGTTCAAGAAACCAATTTGATATGATTCGAGCTTTGTGACATGGTGCATTATCCTGCTGGAAGTAGCCATCAGAGGATGGGTACATGGTGGTCATGAAGGGATGGACATGGTCAGAAACAATGCTCAGGTAGGCCGTGGCATTTAAACGATGCCCAATTGCCACTAAGGGGCCTAAACTGTGCCAAGAAAACATCCCCCACACCATTACACCACCACCAGCAGCCTGCACAGTGGTAACAAGGCATGATGGATCCATGTTCTCATTCTGTTTACGCCAAATTCTGACTCTACCATCTGAATGTCTCAACAGAAATCGAGACTCATCAGACCAGGCAACATTTTTACAGTCTTCAACTGTCCAATTATGGTAAGCTTGTACAAATTGTAGCCTCTTTTTCCTAGTTGTAGTGGAGATGAGTGGTACCCGGTGGGGTCTTCTGCTGTTGTAGCCCATCCGCCTCAAGGTTGTGCGTGTTGTGGCTTCACAAATGCTTTGCTGCATACCTCGGTTGTAACAAGTGGTTATTTCAGTCAAAGTGTGCTCTTCTATCAGCTTGAATCAGTCGGCCCATTCTCCTCTGACCTTCTAGCATCACCAAGGCATTTTCGCCCACAGGACTGCCACATACTGGATGTTTTTCCCTTTTCACACCATTCTTTGTAAACCCTAGAAATGGTTGTGCGTGAAAATCCCAGTAACTGAGCAGATTGTGAAATACTCAGACCAGCCTGACTATTTTATTTGACTATTTAAACAAGGGTCAAATAAATAAAGCAGATGTACTACATTTCAAAAGCAGATACATTACTGTACCAGATCTTAGATATTTATAAACAGTTAAAGAAAATCTTGTAGACCAACCATAAACAATCTGAGAAAAAAAAAAAAAAGAAAGAAAAAAGCATGATTAGAACAACTGTGTGGAGTGTATGGAGTCACATCCTCCTTTGAGCCAGTGCTTTTAAAGACATGTTACATTTCAAAAGAGTGCAGGTCATCACTGGCATGGCTTCCTCCCCCTCAGCAGATGTGGCTAAGAGAATGCTTTTACATTACAATGAGGTTGACATGTTATAGAGAGCGGATCCATTATCGTGTGTACCTGTGTGGGGAGTGTACAGTATGTCAATGGCGGTCTCCCCCAGGCTCATGGATCAGGATGATAATGCATGTTTATGATGGTCTCTTGTCTCGTACCCACACACTGCTATAGTGCTTTATGGAATAAAAGCAGCTATGAAAGCGCTACTTGTATTAGCGGGGCTCTTTTTACTGTAAATAAAGAGATATTATGTGTGTATGTACATCTTATAGGCGCTCTCCCTCTCTATACACTCAACACATCCCAGCATGTAAACTTTTTCAAGCACTCCTTTTAACTGCACTGTCTTGCTTACTCACAAAACAATCTATCACGGCTGTAATTAGCACAATGGAGAGCCGTTGATTCACTGCTAACAACATTTATTACATAATTAAATTTATTTCCTTGGCAGACGGCACTTTACAAAGAAACAATTACTTCAGCATGTAACTAACTAAGAATACAAATTGAGTGCTAAGACTAAACCACAAAGAACTAATAAGAAAGTAGGCTAGCAATGTAATGGTAGCTCTGTCAATAGAACTGAGGTTATGTATTGTTAGATAACAATGCTAGATATATTGAGAATAGGAGGGGGCCCAGTACCGAAACCTGAGGTACCTCGTTTGTCAGCTGATGTGATTTAGACACTCCTACATTAAAGGGTTAATTCACTCAAAAATGAAAATAAGGGCCAGAAATTACTCACCCTCAAGGCATCCTAGGTGTATATGACTTTCTTCTTTCAGACGAATCCAGTCGGAGTTATATTAAAAATTGTCTTTGATCTTTCAAGCTGTTTACTAGCACTCAGCGGGTGTTGCATTGCTTCAGTCCAAAAGATGTGAAATAAAAAGCGCCCTTCCATTAAAAAAAGTGTCTCACATGGTTCAAGGGGTGAATAAAGGCCTCCTGTAGCGAATCAATGTGTTTTTGTAAGAAAAATAACCATATTTAAAATGTAATAATCAATTTAATCTAGCTCGCGCTCACTGTTGTAAACGGAAGCAGTTCTGGTGGATGAGGTCGGCTTTGAATAATTTTAATTTTTGGGTGAACTAACCCTTTAAGACTCAAATCAGGAAAGTGCAGTTCCTACGATAGCCAATGAAGTTGAACCAATGAAGACCCCGACAAAATCAAAATTGGGGTCTTGTGCCTTTCAGATTATTTCATGGGCATATATAGGTTGTCCAATAAAATGCTCTCTAGATTGAGAGTGTCCCTCCCACTAATACCACCTGCCATTGATAGGAAGCAAATCATGGTTTTGCTAGAGTGTCACATAAATGTAAATGCAACTGGCTATTTAAAAACAAGAATAAACCCTGTTATGACCTGTCCCAAGTTTCAATTACATCGACAAGTTAGAGAAAATGTTATTCGGCACACCATTACATAGTGTCTTTAAGAAAATGTTTAAATATATCAAATATCAAAGAGGGGGAAAGTCAGGGAAAAGACATGAAAATTGATTTCCATTAAAAAATTAATTAATGCCCCAGTTTCTTTGGATTGTCCTTCCTTATGCCTGGTTCTTTGCCTTTTTGGTTAATTGCCTTTTAGCTTTGAGAAAGGCAGTCAAGCTACACTGGGCTACAGGCCCCATCTGGGAAAACTTCCTTCCTAAACAACATCTACACAAATACCCTCAACCACACAGTCACATAAAGAGATGGTAAAACACAGAGTTAATTGTTTAAGGTTTACACGTTATATGGTCCAGCTGGCAGGCATCAAATGAAGTCTGTGTGAGCATGTGTGTGTGTGTGCATAATCTCAACCAAACATCCAGTGTGCTACTGTTCAGCAACCAGCATTAGACAGCCTAATTGCCCCTCCTGTGTCTCTGGGAGGCTGGGAGACCCTCATAGTCAGTGCTGGGTCTTGTAGGGCCTAATTGACCCTCTTGGTACCATGAAGGAGTGTTAAATGAATGGGGGGTGAATAAGACAGAGATGATTAATAGAGTTGGGTTAGGAGACAACCCGCAGCCTGGAAGAGATGTGATCCAACAATGATAGTAGCTAACAGAAACCCTCTACTCCCATCTCGGCAGAAAATGACCAACCTCCAGGCCAGCTGAGAGGCTGAACCAGTCAAGTTGGGTTAAAGGTGAAAGGTGAAAGGTGAAGAGTGAAAGGTGGTAGTTTAAGGGGCTGGGTCTCCATGGTGTCTTGGGGAGTAAGCACAGGTGGCCGGCCACTGGGGATGAAGCTTTATGATTTTAAAGTGATGCAATAGATCATTATGAAGAAGGTTCGCCTCACAGAAAACGAAAGCAATGTGTTAATTAACCATATTAAGAATCAAGTGTGAATAAAGAAATACAAACCAAAATAAAGCAATAAAACCTTTCCGAGATCTAACTAATGTATTACTTTTGTTTGTTTGTTTGCACTTTTTTGTTTTGTTCCGATTTGCTTTGATTTGGTCTGTTTTGTTTTGCTTTGCTCTGTTTTACTTTGCTCTTTTTGTTTTTGTTCTGTTCTGTTTTCATTTGCTTTGTTTAAACTTAAGGCCTACTCCAAAATATAGAAAAAAGGGAATAAAAAACAGATATTATTTTGATAATTACTTGACATCCCCTAAAAAAAATATTTAATAACATTTCAAAATGGCTTAATATTAGGCAATTTAACAGCCTAGTTGATATGTCAGTCTATCATTTGCGCACACTCTCTCACACTACATCAAATTAAGCAGTGAATTCATCACATCACTCTTAAAAGTTCTGGAAACGTGGATTTCATCTGTCTGCACCGGAGGTGAGGAGTGTTGATGAAACACTTCCTGGGCACATCTCCCGAGTCTCCGGCCCCTTCAAAGGGGGAGGGCCTCATTTTTCATGCAAACTGTAATTTAGTAAGACTGAATATTGATTGAGCGCTCCATGTCTCCCAAACAATGCCACTTCAATCAGGGCTCTTGGAGGCTGCCCAGCCTGCTGCCAATAGCCGCACAGACTGATTTAAGAGATGGATAAAAAGCGGATACGTCGAAGGGCCGCACCATGACTAATGGGGCCCCTCTGTACAGCCCCAGACTATGCATCATGATTTAACCAAAAGCTCTGATGAACAGATTAGGCAGGAGAGGAAAGGGCGGCCACCAGGAATTTCAATACCACCGAGGGGACGGGGTAAAACATAAGGGTTTTTAAAGCAGAGATGTGTTTTAACAGCAAAGTTTAACAAGCAGATGAGATCATTTATTTTGAGCGTAAGAGATTTAGAAAGCCTACCTAAAAATGAAGGCAAAAATGGTTATTATTATTATTTATGTACGTTTTTAATGTAATTGAGATTAGGTATTATTTTTTGGGTATTATTTTTGGTATGCAATTTTGTGAAGTGCTTAAAATCTCCATAATTCTGAATTTTATATACAGTTTCTTTCAGTCAATGCATGAATAAAAGTACTTGTTGAACTAGATGCAGCAGTGTTACCACAATGGATTGTTGATTTTTCTGTAATAATATATATATATATATATAGATATATATATATATATATATATATATATATATATATATATATATATATATATATATATATATATATATATATATATATATATATATATATATAGATATATAATATATATATATTATGAATTAAAATATGAATTAAATGAACAAATTAATGTACCCCACTTCATCTGTTTAGTGTCATTTAATATTCTGTTAGTCTATTTTTAAGAGTATATAAGAGTATAGGTGTCTATTAATTTTATCTTGAATTTAAATGTTATTCTTTCAATTGATTTTTTTTTTTTTTTGACTTTTAAATTTTTCTTAATTTTTTTTTCTTAATCTCATGATTATATTTTAAGATACTCAAATTCTAAATTCAATATATACATCTTACATCTGTTTCAGCACTCTTGATTGGCGGAAAGTGTCTAACAGTAAACATTGGCGTTTTTAATGAATTAAAACGTTTCCTCATTAGCTTTCACACACACATCACAGAGAGAGCAAGATTTGCCGCGCCCCAAGGACACAAACACACATTTAAATTCCACTGCATTCACACGGCAGTCTCCAAACCAGACATGTCCAATAACAACGCTTAAACAATGACATTTAGATTGAGGCTTAATCTGTATAAAACTACACATGTCATAAACACAGCTGAGATTCATGCATGTCCCCAGTATAATCAAATCATAATCACAAACCGACCCTTGACCGATCTCACTGTGATTGCATAGTCATTTATTCTGATGTAATTTCCCCTCCATCTCTGTCTTTAGTGCTGTAAACAAAGCAGTTTGTGCAAAGGAGGTCCAGGGATTCACTCAAGGTTATGATGGGATTTACTTAAAAGAAGAAGTCTGCCTCCAAAGATGGACACATCTCAGCTTTGCAGATGTTAGAAGAGTTTTCAAGCCCATCCCTGTTCTGTTTGGTGTTATGGTTTGTTATATTTTACTTATTTTATGTTCTATAATCTTTAGTTTTGTTCTTCTTTCCTTCTTTTATACTTCATATTTCTTTTTCGATCTGTATTTAATCTGTTTTCTGCACCTTCTGTTCTTTCATTCTGGTTTGTTTTGTTCGCTTGCATGTATTCTTCTTTTCAGTCTTTGTTTTATGTATTTCATCTTTGTGTTTCTCTGTCCTGCCTGGCATTATTTCATTAATTGTTGTCTATTTCTTTCGTTTCTTTCATTCATCGTCTGTTGTTTTTTTGTTTTGTTTTGTCTGTTACTCTAATTCTCTCGTTCATTTTTTCACTTAGTCATTTGTTCTGTCTTTGCCTTGAAGGTCTGTAGTGCCTTTCATTGTTTTGTTTTTTTTGTTTTTGTTGGTTCATTTTCATACATTTTGTTTCCTTTATTCCTGTATCCCCCAATCTTTTTTTTTTTTTGTCTGTTTAATTTCTATTATGTAATTTGTTTTCTCTTTGTGTCCTGCCATCTTTTGTTCTTTTATTAGTTGTCCACTTTCTTCACTCATTTGTTCTTTTGCTCGCTTAGTTTGCTTTGTTCTTTCACTCTGTTTGTTTGTTTTGTTTTTTGTCTTTTTCATTTGATTTTCACTCATTTTTGTTTGCATTTTAGTTTTGATCATTGTTTTGTTTTCCATCCCTTTTGTTTCTTATTTGTTTGTTGTATTCTCGTTCATTTTGTTTTTGTTTTTAATCTTTTGTTCAAACATATTTTTCCCTGTTTTGTTCCTTCTTTCACACTTTCCTGTCCTTGTTTCCCTTTCTTGTTCCTTCCTTTCTTGCATGCCTATTTATTTAAAAAAAAAATTGGCTAATCTGATCATTCTTTTAGCTTCCAGTGAGTGTCTAATACTCTTAGGTTTCACTGGAAGTTTAATATTTATATACAGAACAGAACATGTTAAATTTCTGGACCTTTGCCCAAACAAAATTTCTCACCAGTGTTCTCTGTTTTTTAAAAGCCTAGCGCAGAGTGTTTTAGGGAACGGTGCTTGTGTAAACATTAAAATGAAAAAGTATGTCTTAAGGAGAGGCTGTTGAAACACCATTAGGAAATCGAGATAAATGCAGCGAGGGACCCAAACACGAGACCAGCGGTAAATCAGATACACTAATCACTATTACACTAGTCTGTGACGGCGTTCACATTTGCACACAGACAACATGTGACAATATACAACTTTGTGCCCTACTGGAAATACATTTTGGATATCTTTTATAAATTCAGGCTTGTAAAATAAAATTTGAAATGCAATCAGATAAAAAAGGAAAGGAATTAGTTAGACTGGGAGGTGAATTCCCTCAAGCCTGCCCGGTTTCTCCTCATTTTGGGCTTTAATGTTTAGCAGTAGACCTGGGTAACCTTGCAAACATGGTCGATGCTTATTTAAAATCACATTGATTAACAGTTGTAATTATTGATTATGTCACGCAGCTAAGACAAAGCTGATGTGTCTAATGGTGTGGGATAGGAGCTGGACACTCGCTAACATACACACATCAAGGGTGCACTAATCAATCACAGGACAGCGATATTCCACGGGTTGCCCACTGACCACTCCTCGCCCGGACGGCCTGCACTCTTCTTCTCCGACCTCTCCTAATAATCAGTTATTGCATGCACGAGGGCTCCGATCTGTTTCGCAATTGATTTCTTTTCAAACAGCGGGCATCCTTCACTCCTGACGTGTGGAGTTGTTCCCATGTTCAGAAACATCCCCGTTAAATTACAGTGCCATCTGCTTTCCGCCCGCCGAGCCTGTTCTCCTCCTCCTCCTCCTAGTCGTCCTCCCGATGCTGTCATAATGAATATGCACTATCTCGGCCTGCCATCAAGCGCCTCTCCCTCCGATTTAATCTCCCCTTAATCTCTCCCCATTGTAATTTCAAATTGTTTTGTGTTTTACGTTAAATTGAGGCGCGCCAACCATCCGCGCCAAGGCCGCCCTGGCTGCTAGAGCGGGAAGGATGTTTTCATTTCCATTCATTGCTCCCTAAAAAAGCGCTTTTATTAACAAGTTTACATAAATAAGAGCAACAGAAGGAGAATATTGCTCTAGAGGAGAGGGGAGGGAAATGAGAGAGATGCGAAAGCGAAGGAGAGGCAGAGCGAGATGTGTGTGGGCTTCTAGAAACGTAACGGTGTAATACAGTCGTGTCGTTTGCGTAATGAGTTTAATAGATTAAATTAATGAGGCGTGACATTCTGTTTGAGGTCACAGCACTGTACTGTATTCTCTGCTTTGAAATTTTTATTTGTTCATTTTGTTCCTCTTTCTTTCGGTCTGTCTACTGATCTTTATTTCATTGTATCTTTCGTTTGTTTTCTCTTCTTTACTGTGTCTGCTCTTGGTTCTGTCGTGGTTTCATTGCCTTCTTTTGTTTGTTTGTCTTTTGCTTGTTATTTTGTGTTCTTTCACTCTTCCAAAAGTTTGTTCATTCTATCATTCGATTGCTTTTCTTTCATTAGTTTGTTTAACACTTGACTTTTGTTTTGATTTTTTTTCTGTTAATTTCTTTATTTCCTTGTTCACTTTCATTTTGTTTGTTTGTTTTTCAGTCTTCTTCTTTACATTTCAGTCATTTGTTTTTGTTTGTTGGTTCTTTCACTCTTTTTGTTCAGTTTTTTTAATGCATTTGACTTGTTTTTGTTCTTTTGTTTGCTTTGTTTGTTATTTCACTGTTTTGATTGTTTTTTTCAGTCTTTCATTAAATTTCACTCGTTTGTTCTTTTGCTTGCTTTATTTTGTTTGTTTTTGTTCTTTAACTTTTTTCTTTGTTCACTTTCTTTTTTTCAGTCTTTTTCATAAAATTTCAATCATTTGTTCTTTCACATACTTTTTGTTTGTTCTTACAGTCTTTTGGAATTTTTTTTTTGTCTTTGTTTACTTTCATTTTTCAGCCTTTCCTTGAGTTTCACTTGTTTGTTCTTTTGCTCACTTTTTGTTTGTTTTTGTTCTTTAACTTTTTTCCCTTTGTTAATGTTCATTTTAGTTTGTTTTATCGTCTTTCATTAAATTCCAATCATGTTTTGTTTGTTTTTTGCCTGCTTTGTTTTGTTTGTTTGATCCTTCACTCTTGTTTTTCTCTTTGTTCACTTTCATATTTTGTTTGTTGTTTGTGGTTTTGCCTTTTTCATTTAACATTTTTTTTTTTTTTGGTCTTTCACTTTGTTTTGTTTTGTTTATTTTTCAAATAACCATTACGTCCTGTTTTGTCTTTTTCTTGTAACTTCCTGCTCTTTCTGCTTAGCTGCCATACTGCACACAGCAGTGCGCTACTAAAGTAGGATTATTTGTGAAAGTAAAAAACTTACTGTTCCTCACAGAAGAATGAACACTTAAATATGAATCTTCTCAAACATTAAACACAATGCAATCAAATATGGACTTTCTAGCTATTGTCAGTTCTTACGTTTCTATCTTTCAGTCGTCTTTAGTATCAGTTCCAGCTGATGACAAATTTCAAGACGAACTTGAAATCAATTTGCCATCAAATTTTCATGCGTGCCCCGCTCCCTCTGTGGCATTTTAATTACCGCCACCCAGGACCGTGAGTGCAGAGGATATTGACACTTAGAAGCGTACAATAAACCTTATTGGCAAAACCTGCCTGATAGCTGCGCTAAACTAGAATAACAAGGAATATGGGAGGACTTCATGACTGTGTGTGTGTGTGTGTATATATATATAAAATCTATTTTATACATTTTGTCTATTTAATTTTAATACTTCATGAAACTTTATCTCTATAAATTATTTATTTATCTATTTAATATTTAACATTTTTAAATAAAAAATTGTCAAATAAATGTAAGGGGGAAAGTATATATATTATTTATATTTATATATAAAATCTCAAACATTTTGTTTAGTCCAAAAAAATAGGCTATTAACATTTTCTAAGGATTAAGCCCGTCTTTTAATTTACAATTTATTTATTTATTTTATATATTTTTAAAAAAGTCACTTTCTTTGTAAGAATCAGTCCCTATTTTGTATCCTATTCACAGAAGCAGTGTATTCACTATCCTAAACAGAGGATGAGGAGGAAGCAGTAGTGCAAACCGACATAGAAGTTGAAGAGACGGGGAAGATACATAGATTTCCCATCACTGCTGATCTATGGGCCATAATGTGTCCATTTTTTGCATACACTATATGACTACTGGCTGCCATTATCAGAACAGATGTACTGGCATTGCTGCATCGGCACACTCTTCATCCAATATGCATCCAATGAGAGTAAACACAAAACACATCACTCCTTTAAGGCTGAAATGTGTCAGAAGCATCACTAACCAGAATCACAAAAATAATTACTGTTTTCAAACAGGTTTCCTAAACAAGGGCTCTATATATTTTCTATACTAACAAACTATAATAAATCAATAAATAAAATCATATAAACCTAAATATAAAGATAAAACAAATTCTATACACACAAATATTTGGTTAAAATTAATTATGCACCTAAGCAAATAAATAAATAAATAAATATTAAACAACAAAAAAGTGAAAATGTGAAGAATTCAGGGAGTAAATACTGTAAATAAAACACTTCCAGAATAAGAATATTTCTAAATATCTACAAAATGTTCAAAATTAATTCATAATTCTTAGCCATTTTGCAACCCTGAAGCAGTTTCTGTGTCAGTGATGTGAGTTTTAGTGTCCGAGCAGAGTAACGCTGGTGTAGTTCATCACAGTAACTATGGCCATCACTCTGAAGTACTGCACTCACTTTAGGCTTTACAAATCCCAGGTAAGAAGAAATTACTTCTGAACATTTGAACCGCGAGGACAGGCCACTCAGGATCCTGTTATCATAGACGGCAAAATTACTGCCTTGAACTGACCACTGCGCACAGAAGAGCCCTTCATGAAGACATTCAGTGGCTCGCTTCCATTCACAAGCACTAGAAAAGCGTCCCATTCCCGCAGTGCCCTTCAAGGGCACACAAACACCATTTGGAATTCACCCTTTGTCTCCAGTTGCAACAGTATTCTATTATTTTAGCCTTTTTTTCTTTTAACAAATGTCTCTCCATTTGATATTTTGATGCAGTGAGATTCAGATTTTAATGCTGTAACAAAAAAAAATAAATAAATAAATAAATAAATGGAGAAAATAAATAAAAACTGAAAGGAAATGTTATCTATTCTTGAAGATCTCTAATGTCCTTTTTCTCTATTTTTAATGGTTTCCCGAGTCTCAAAGTCTCACAGGCGCAGGTGTCTCATAGCAGGATCTTCTGCTCACAATAAAACTCAACAGATCTGAATCAATGAGTGCGTCTCACTTGCTTGATTTCCCCGTCTAAAGAGAGCTTCATGTCCAGTGTATCCACAGCAGAAAGAATCACAAACTGTAACTACAGAATGGCGGATTTAATGAGGAATGTATAAATGAATGAGGAGTGTATGAAGGGAGAAAACTAATGGAATGGAACCTTGAAACAAACAAGTTCAAAACATGAGATTTCATCCACAAATATTTTTTTATCAAATTTTAAACATAAAAATAATCTCAATTTAGCTATTAACTTAAAAATAAGCTCTAAACAATTACAAATATTTTAAACACATTTTAGCTATTTCCTGGTTTTTAGCTTTTTAGGCCAGTGTTGTGTGTTGACAGGGCTTCAGTTAACCCATGATGCCCCCTACTGTTCAAAACCGGCACTAAGTTCATGCGTGTATTCTTATTAGAGAGTCTTGATGCAATTATGAAACATATTTAAATATAAATAATACTGGTGCTCCCAAACAATCAATAAAAAGAAAGTACAAGAAATAATAAAACAAAATAACTCACAGGCACCTATTGATCCCCAAATAAAAATGCATTGTTAGATAAGAAAAATAAATAAATAAATAAATAAATAAAGCATTAAATGTGCAAATGAAATGTATTTTAGCATCTAAGCCTCCAGAAAATAACAACTGTAAAAACAGAAGTTGGGTTTACTAATAAAAGGTTCAGTATTTGTGTGTATATTCTGCTTTGATGATTTCACTCTCTCCCTCTGGAGATGTTGGCATCCGTCCTGGCACGACGACTCAGACACGCGCCAGTGTTTGGCACGACCCTGCCCCTGAATCACGGTCGGCCCGTGCCATCTGACACATGGGCGCTGCGAAGGGGGCGGGGGTGCATCTGTTTGAGCCCCAGGAGACGGAGGGCCCGAACTCTCGCTGGAAATGACCCCTCACGCGCCTTCACCTTGAGAAAGCACTGACCTCCCGCTATTACATTAGAGAGAGAGGCCGGCGCCCTCATCCACCATCAGTCATGATCTAAACTCACACTCTGCCAGTTCTGTTCTCGCTCTCTGTCCGCTCGCTATCCTTAAACAGCGGGAGGGAAATCAGGCAGAAAAATCACATGAAATGTACGGCAGGCGCACTGGAGTCGGCATCAAAGAACATCTAGTCCTCATCTCTTCCATTTAATTAAACAACTTTACTAAAATCTCAAAAGTCAAACTACGATGGCTTTGATCTCTGCAGCCAGAGACAAGACGAGAGAAGATTTACTTTTAAAAGTTCTGCTAATAGTTTAAACGGTTTATGGGGGAATTCAAAAGCCATTTCGAATTCAGTTGATTCCAATCATAATATTATATATATCTATATATATATATATATATTATATATATATATATATATATATATATATATATATATATACACACACACACACACACACACACATATACACATGCACTACTAGTAAAAAGTTTGGAATAATTAATTTTTTTTCATGTTTTTGAAAGAACTCTATTATATTGTAAAATATAACAAATTAAAAAAAAAAAATATTTTAAAGTGTAATTTATTCCTGTGATGCACAGCTGAATTTTCAGTGTCACATGATCCTTCAAAAATAATTTTAATATGCTGATTTGCTGCTCAAAACATATTTCTGTTTATTATCAGTATTGAATGTCTTTGCTGTTTAATATGTAAGTATGTATATTAAGTATGTATGTATTATATGTATGCAAAAATAAATAAATATATTAAGTGAACATGGACAAATTTAATTGATTAAAAATGACAGTTTGACAAGGCATTTATTATGTTACAAAATATTTCTATTTAAATAAATGCAGTTCATCAAGCAATCCTGAATCAATCAATCAAGGCTTCCACAAAAAATATTAAGATTTTAATAATAAGAACCAATAGTAATAATTAAGCACCAATAATAAGTGAAATAATTGGAGCACCAAATCAGCTTATTAGAATGATTTCTAAACTCTAGGATCATGTGAAACTGAAGGCTATGGCTCCAAACAAACAAACAAAAACTAACTAAATAAATAAAAAATAAACTGTTTTTAACGTATTTTAATAATAAACAAACTTATTTTTGTTGTTATTTGTTCTCTTTTGACTAGGTCATGTTCAAAAGAACATTCTGTTTGTTCAGTACCTTAAACGTCAGTGGCATTCCCTGATCATTCATTTCTGTTCATGTCCAATAAAAGCCTTTCTTTACCACTTTGATATATATCCTCTGAGATCTACAACAGAAAATATGAATGATCTCTGTCTTTAAAAGAGCCATTTCTCATGGAGACGAGGAGAACTGAAGATGAGAATGGGAGGGGGGTGAAAAATCTGCGCACCCAGTCAAGTTAGAAAAACAGAAGGAGAGGAGTGAGAGACTGGGAAACAGACACATGGTGGCAGAGCCATGTTATATGGATTTGGATAGGAGACATTCACTCATACATAAGACTGTTCAAACTAAATCTCATTCAGCTATTCAGAAAGAGGTGTATACTGTACTCAAAAATGACAAACCTTCTCTAAAAGTTGCAGGTGTAGATGTTCTTTTGTAGCATAAGCAAATAAATAAATAAAATAAAACAAAAATTACTTGGCTTTGTTTGCTTGTTTTGTTTTGTTTTCTTGCTTTGTTTATCTCGTTATGTTTTCTTAATTCTTCCTGATTTTTTTATTTTTTATTTTTTTTGTTGTTTGTTTTGTTTTTTTCTTGTTTTGTTTTGTGATTTCTTTATGTTTCCTTCCTTTTCCCCTCTGTTTTGGTTTATTTTGATCGTTTTGATTTAGTTTTAGATTAGTGTTTTTGTGTGTGTGTGTGTGTGTGTGTGTGTGTGTGTGTGTTTGTTGTTGTTGTTTTTTTTATTTAGTGTCCACAGAAACCTGGGTTCAAATCCTAATATATTACTGTTTTTAATAAACCAACTAAAATGGCAGCAAATTAAAGAGAAATCCAGAAACCAGCCTACACATCTATACAATTTTCTTTCTCATTAAATAGTTCTCATTGTATTAATCATATACAGTACAATCAAAATTTTCATGGAGTATTTGTAAGTAGTGTGCTGTTAGCTTTATGCAGTATACACATATACATCCGCACTGCTAAATAAATACAAACTAATGATAATAAAATAGCCAACTAGTTGGTTACTGGGCAACTAGTTGAACATCGTTACACATTCCTAGTAAGAATTCGTAATTAACTATAGAGAACAACCTAACATTTAGGCCTATATAAAACAACATAAGTCTGGCGAACGTCCCCATTCATACAGCGAGTGAATGTGTGTTTGTGTGTCTAACAGTAAGCGAACAGCACATGAATAGGTATGAATGCAGCTAATCATG
>NC_056596.1:17427472-17442472 GCF_018340385.1 Cyprinus carpio | reverse complement strand
TATTGAGTGAGTGGCTGTGTTTAAGTGAAACTGATGAAATGGAGGTGTGTGTGCGGATGGCAAGTGTGTGTATAAGTATGCGTCCAGGGGTCAAAGGTTAATCCCTATTGATTCAGCAGCAGTCTGCATACAGCACCGCTGGGAGACAGTCACCTCTGTTGGCAATCAACAAGCACAAATACATGATAAATCTTACTGTCTGCGGCCACTGATCAGCGCAGGCAAAGCACAGCCGCTACAGACAGAGACTCCGTTAAACAGCCATCAGACCCAAGGAAGCAAAAGGCTACCCGTCAACTCCATCTGCTTCACTCTATGTCAGCATTAACTAGCATGTGTGAGAATATGACATCAGGTGTGGGAGTGTTCATGTGTGGTCTCCATCCGAAATTAACACTTGCCAAGTGACAAATTGCAAGTAAAATTGGCTTTGATGAGCTAACAAAACAGTGCTGGCCAGTTTGTTGGTCAATTTAAAGTAATAGTAATAACAACCTTTTATTTTATGCTTTTATGTTTTGTTTAGTTTTGTTGTGCTTTGTTTTTATTTGTGTTTGTAATATCATGACCCATATTTGTTTGTTTTGTGTTTTGTTTTGGTGTTGTTTTGTGTTTTGCTGTATTTTTAGTTGTTTTGTATTATGGCCTATTTTTGTTTAGTTTTTTGTTTTCTTTTGTGTGTGTTTGTGTGTATGTGAGAGTTTTGTTTTTCCTGTTTTACAATTGTTGTCTTTTTTCCCTTTGGTGTTTATAGCTGGTTTGTTCTCTGTTGTATTTTGTAATTGTATTATGACTTGTGTTTGTTTTGTTTCTCTTCTTTGTTTTGTTTCTTGCTGTTTTTTTCTTTCATTTTTTTTCTGCTTTCTGTTTTTTTTTTTCGTTTTGTTTTGCGTGTGCGTGTGTGTTTAGTTCTGTTTTGTTTTTTTGATTTGTTGCCATAAATCAATGCAAATCACTCATTTTCTCATGCTTTTTATTGCTTATCCAGTCACGTAGAACACCAATCCTCAAGCCTCACAGGACTTTGTTCAAAACCCTAACTTTAAATAGGAGTTATAATAATAGTGATGCTTGACTTATCAGACAAAATCAGATTTATGTCTTTAATTTTCTCAATTTATCTGTCAATGGTAAGTGTGACAAGATGTTAATTTTGGTCCCTATCTATGCATTTATGTGCCTACTATTTCAGTACTGAAGGGAACATGCTATAAACACGTCATCATCTGATTGGCCCTGATCTGGCCAATGGGTGATCAATGTCAATGTCAAAGAAACAGGAACATCAATGTTCTATAAAATTTTCAGTCTTATTTTGTCAAATCATTTCTAATTAACAATTACTCTCCCTTGTTATGAGGTGAACACAATCATAGATATTTAATAACCAGCGTTGAATAAAGCGGAGGGGTCGCCGAAGGTCATGGGTTCTCTGGAAAGACTTCAGACGATCATTACAAATGAAATTAAGTAGTTACTTATTCACAAAGAGCCAAACAAATGAGAGTAACCACTCTTCATAACCCGATGACACACAAAAGCCAATTAGAAAAATATTAATATCAGCTTTGATAAAGCCATCTATAAGCTATTAGATGGTCAATGTGAAAAATACATGGCTGGATTTGTGATGAAACTGCTCAGAATTTAATTTCAGGCCCAATGGTGTCTCTTTGGGACGGTTGGAGAAACATAATGTAATAATGTTTGCCAAATCAATAATAATTCTTCATTTTTCCCTCTTAATCTTTTCACCTCTCTACTTTTTCCCCTCAATATCATTCTGTCTCTCCATTTTTCTTCGTTTTATTTTCCGTTCTCCATTCACTACCCTCTTTCTCCGTTTTAACTCTTATTCGCTCTCTCCCATTCCCTCTCTAATCCGATCATGCAGGGAATAAGTGTATGCACCATGAACACATTTAATTTTCCCAGTTGGTTTTCAGCAGGCCTAGAGGTGTGCTTTAATAAGGATCAATGGCACTTTATCTAGGACAGGACCCACTTCACAGCATGCAAATTAAACACCAACACTTACAGAAGAAAGGGAAAAAAAGGAAAAGAAATGGATTTAATTAAAAAAAATGTAGAACCACAGGCTCTGGGAATTCAATTAAAGGATTTATGCAAAGGTTGGCTAGCTTTTGGTGTTGCAGTTACTGTTTGTATAATGAGCTTTTCATATTAAAAATCAATAGGTAATCTAGGGTGGAAGATCAACTGCTTACGTACATTTTTTAAATCAATTTAAAGAATAGTCCATCAACCACATGTCACAAAAAACAGGCCTCTATCAGGGTAGATATGGCTCTGGAAGCCTGATTTTAGTTGGGAATTCTGGGTTAGGGTTGTTTTGAGAGGTGGGGCTTGCAAATACGCCAGGAGAGGGACTGTGCCATATTTTTTCACAGAAACCAAACATTGTGATTGTCGAAGCCATAGCATAATCATTAACACATGTGCTCCAACACATTCATGAAGACAAAATTTCATGCCACTCATGCAAATTGAATCTTTTATGGATCATGACAGAATTACCAAATGTATAACTTCCCAGCTTTCCATTAAACGGCTTACTTTGTGTAAAAAAAAAGCAGAAATGTCATTACATTGTAATTAAATTGTAATTACAGACTGTAATTACATTATTAACATTACAATAAATCCAACATGGCATGAACACTGCATTAATACCACTCGTCCTCTTCTTCATATAATTTCCTGCAATCTCTCTATTACACTTTGAATAAAAATGGCATTTCATGATGCAGCCTATAATGAACCATCCCTGGCCAAAGCAAATAAGAAACCCCTGAAGAATTAATCGAAGCGACAGAATCCTCTCAAACATCATCAATGCAAGTCATTGGAAGTCATCGTCTCATTCCGCTTGCATTCATGTGCTAGATCTGATGGTCTTCAGATGAACACGGAATGAGCTCCACGCACTCAGATGGATGGGCCGCTGTGTGACTTTGACTGGGGGTCAACTCGGAATGACATGACAGCTCCAGGGCTCGCCCGAAAGCTGCCTGCCTGCCTCTGATTGGTCCTTTATCGATTCAGACACCTTCCTGGCCACATCGGCTGATCATGCAATAAAGTATTTGCTTGGCTTCCTACTAAAAGTGTCTTGCTCCAAAGAGCTGCAAGTGTATGTATGTGTGTGGTTGCCTCTAGACCCACACTTTATTTTAATGAAATGGTGTGTCTTGGTAGACTATAATCCTGGTAATAGGATTGAGTTGAGACACACATGTCAATACAAGCAAATGGGATTGTGTGCTTTTAGGTCTCAGATTGTCTTCCAGGCTCATAATAGGTAATGCGAGGGTAGGTGAGAGAGATGGAGAGAGAATGGAGTAACATCAAGCCAACATATCACTCAATTAGATTAAAGATTAAAGTCTATTCAAGGTCTGATGTTCAGTTCTAACCAGAGAGTTATGCAGGACGAGGCGCTGTGCTGTTTACATGCGTAGTTCACACAGTCCGCTGCTTTGAACCTACTGTACCCATGTTGGATCCAATTTAACTGCAGAAGGGCTGTAAAAGACCATTTCTATGTAGTGGAATGTCTGACAGGCCATTTGTTGGGGTTCACCTGGACCTGTGGGCTGGTACCTTGGTGTCCGGGTCCGCTTGAAAACTGGGGTCTGAGGTACGGTTCATGTGGAGTTCAGAACAGATCAAAGTTGCGATGAAAGCAATCCGTCAGAACTTAAGCACTACTGATAATGGATTTCCCAATGCTGCATGTCTTCTGCAGCAGATACACCTGTCAGTTGTTCTTTAGAAACAAGGGAAGAAAATCATGAAAAGAGATCAGAAGGTCCCAACGGGGTGGAACTGAATGCTGGTTCGGACAAAACAAAGCAAGGTGAAAACTGCCTAAAACAAACTTAGTATGTCTCGAGTCTTGTTATCTAGACCAGTGGGTCCCAACCATGTTCCCCCCACACATTTTGCATGTCTTCCTAATCAAACACACCTGATTCAGGATATCAGCTCATAAGCAGAGACTCCACAACCTGAAATGGTTGCATCAGACAAAGGGGATATGCAAAATGCATATGCTGGGGGAGGCAGTCTCTAGGACCCATAGTGTTTAACATCTCTGTTTTTGTAGGCATCCCAACTCCACATATTTCCGAACTCTTCCTAATCACCTGGATCAACTCATCAGCTCAGAAGGTACTCCAAGACCTGGATTAGGTATGTCCAATAAAGGAGACTAAGGTTGCAAAGGGATGGAAAATTTCCGGTAATTTTCCAGAAACTTTCTAGAATTTTTGGAAACTTTCCTGGAAATTTACCTGATTTTTTTTTTTTCATCCTTTTGCAACCCTAAAGGTGATGCACAAAATGCGTGGTTCTGGCCTCCGGGACAGGTTTAAAAACTCTGATCTAGAACAGTGTTTTCAAACCCTGTTCCTGGGGGCACCCCAACACATTTTCAAGCTTTTGCTAATCAAACACACCTGGACCAACTCATTAGCTCTTTAGTAGACACTGCAAGATCTGAAATGGGTGCACAAAATGTTTACTGTTGGGGTACCTCCGGAAACAGGGTTGGGAAACACTGATCTGGAAAAACCCTTGAAAACGAGCAGGAATATTGTCAGATATATCCAGAGGGCGAGAGTGGCTATAGTGGCCATTAGATTTGATATACTAATGGGTCGTTCCAGGCCGAGTGCTCCGCTAGAAGACAGCACAGCAGCCTGTAGTGGAAAACATTCCCATAGGCTGAGTGAACCGGTTCTTTTCTCAACCTGCAGGCCCTAATCACCAATTATGAGCCCATTAGGGCTGCTGGCAGCTCATTGTGTCCCGCTGCAGCGGAAGGGGCTCTGGGTGTAGACCTCTGCCCCACTTCGCTCCGCTCCACTGAGCGCCTGTCAGCCCCGCTTGCGACGCTGCCGTGCTAGGACCCATGTACAGGCAGATAACAACACCTGACCTTACAACCGGTTACCGGGGGACACTCGCCACGCTGACAGGGCTCATCGCAGTGCGACAGCAGTGGGATAAATCTGAGCTGCTCGGGGTGATGAGACTTCATTAAAGAAGAGCGAGAGAGAATGGGTAATGCCTCTGTAGTGTACTAATAGAAGCAGAGCCCTCGTTAGCCGAGCGTGAGGAAAGATCCATCAACAGCATCTCCTTCTTTCGCTCGGCTTACAAAGGGACCGAGAGTGAGAGAGATTTAGACTCCCATAAGGAAGCACTGGCAGCAGTCTCACAGCGGGCTGGTTAAATTATCTCACAGGCGAGAGGCGAGACACTTACCAATGCACAGAGGAACTTGTTAAAGTCCCCCTTTTAGAGCAAACCATCAGCTAATGTATGACTATTGGGCCATGGTCAAAAGTTCAGCCCCTGCATATGTAAAAAGGTAGCAGAGTGCCTGAGGCACAATCCTGGGGAAAATAATTGCGCTAAACTGCTGAAAACACTCCGGACTGGATCCCAATGAAGCGATTGTGAAGAAGCATGACGGGGGGAAGGTGGGGTGCTGATTGGGCGGCTGTGATTTTCCCAGCAGCTTCATGTCCCAAAGCATCAAGCAGCTATAAGATGCCACAATACCCAACCGTCTAAGAAATGTCAAACCAAACATGCTAAAACAGCTGTTTGACTACATAAATGAAAATGTTACAGAGGCTTCGGGGACGTACAGTATTTCACATAAAACCACATGGGAAGTATCAAAAATGACCTTTTTTGACACTGAGCAAAAATATCTAACAAGCACAAACCACTGCAGATCTTATAAAAACTAATTTCTTGGAAATGTTAAATTTGTTCATGCAAATGCATTTTTTGGGGGAATTTTTGGAAGTCATTGGAATGATGCATTTTTATCCCTGCTTCTCACTGACAGGACATCCATATGCCAGGAAAGATCAGTACCGTCAATTCTGCTCAGCACAAGAGACCACTTGATTATTATGAGGAGAAAATTACTCCACTCTTATCAAAGCTAAACACATCTGGAGATCAGCATGGGCCTAATGTACAACTGCAGGCCACAAAGAGAGCAGGAGAGATGCATGGCAGAACATATCTGATGTACAGATTATAGATGAACACAGTCATGAGAGTTAAAGTCAGATATCAGTCTGCCTCCTTCCCAATGAATTTTTATCAACTCAGCAAAACGGAAAATGATCTACAAATTACAAGATATGATGATATTCGGATTTATGAATTACACTGCAACATCCTTTGTATATATATATATATATATATATATATATATATATAATATATATATATATATATATATATATATATATATATATATATATATATATTTTTTTTTTTTTTTTTTTTTTTTTTTTTTGAGACAAATTGAGGCAAATAAATGTAATAATAATAATAATAATAATAAATTAATTAATTATTGGGATTTTTGAAGCATCTATGTATCAAACTGTTAAAAAACACTAAACTAAATGTAAGTGTCCCACTCAGATGCAATAAAACAGCAAAATAAGAGGTTTTATTCTAGAACTGCGCAGTTATAAATCACCTACAGCTTCTTGGAGAAGACAAAGGCGTTTTCCTGAGCTTGGGTGTAATATCGTTCCAGGCTCTTCCTGTCAACATTATGCAGAGCTTTGCAACCTTGAACAATTTCCCAGCATCCCATATGAGACTGCAAGCAATTAAAATGATACCATCATCATAACCTCATAACCAATAAATAAAATAACAGCACTGTTTTGTGTAAAGTTCACTAATATTTGAGGGGTTTCAAAAAAGGGAGAGAGAAGAAAAATTAATACCTTGGTAAGAACTGGGGTTTTCCTATGTTCAGTGTCATCTGTGCTGCACTTAATATATGGTGAAAATAATTACTATACTGATTAATAATAATAATAACAATAGCAGCAGCTTAGGATAATATATATTATTTATAAATAATATAATTTATGCTTAATACACTTTAGAAAATAAATAAATAAACAAAGTTAGTAAGTATTAACAACTTGTAAAGATGTAACCAGTCTCTATTATTATAGATCTATTCAAATAATTTAACATCCATTTAAAAAAATGATAATGATCTATTTTAAAAATATATAGAGAAAATAATTACTATTTTAAATACAGATAAATAAATAATATGTATAATAATAATAATAATAATAATAACTTAATATACACTATAAATAATACACCATAGAGTGAAATCTATTAAAAATCAGGAATAACATCATTGGAAAATATGCAAACTGAATCGTGATTCATTACCTTACAAGCACTGATATTTTCTTCAGGAAACACACGTCTAAAACTTTGGTTCTTCTTTACATGTTCAAAACATATGAAATGTTAAACAAGGGCTCATCCACAGACAAGAGATGAAAAAAAAAAAGTCAAATGACCAAATCACAGTTCAGAAACAGCAGCACACTTTTCATGCAGCAGAATGCCTTGCTCCACACCGACGTCCATCAAACATGACCGACAGCTGAAGAAATGAGCAGTTCTGAGTTACGACTGGGCTGTGCGCATAAACTTCTGCCATATTCATACCCATCTCTTTAATACATAATCAGCTCCTCTGAAATACTCAACACTACATCAAAACCTGCCTTCAGAGTTTTCAACCAATATTAAAACAAAGAATACATCAAATGCATTGTGTGGCCTACAGCATATCAGAAGCGGAAGGAAATGCTTCAGGTGCGAGACAGGCAGATACTTTATGATTTATGAGGATGTTGAATTTTATAGTTTGTCTCTGTAAGTGTATGTGACTCGGCTCTTCGGGCTAAAACGGCAGAGTGTTGCCTACAGGAAGAGCTGCCCGCCTGATTTATGCGGCGCTGGGGTATATGAGCAGCGCTAAGGCAGCGTGACACACACACACACACACACTCGCGCTAACTACAGGCGATTCCTGCTTAAGAACCCAAAAACATACTAGTGAAACTTTCTTGGAACTCAAAAAAAAAATCAAGTACCAACCACCGTACCTGAAAAAACAGTCACATGAAAGCAGGTGTACATTTACAGATGGTGTGAAATAAAGAAAACAAAGAACCCCTATATCACAAAATCATATATGCAACAGACAAAAGACACAATAGCTTTGTTCTTCAGTCTAGCAAGCTACTGTTGCATTTCAAGGTATCGTAGGTTCCCAATGAGAAGGCTAATTTTTAAGCTAGCATCACAATTCATCCAGAAAAGAAATACTAGAACATAGTGACAAGCTCAGTGAAAAGAAATTAAGTAGAGAGAAATATGAGTAATATATTAAATGTATAAATATATACAATAATTACAGTATATCGGTACCATATCGGTTATCGGTCAAATTTTAGATTTATTTATTTAAAAGCACAAATAACCATTAACATTGTTAAATAATCCCAAAATTGACAGATTTTTCATACTGTACTGTAAAATGTAATTTGCAACATTTAAAACTTTTTTTTTTTTATTTATTTACACAAAATAGTATGTAATTTTAAAATCAGCCATTTATTGGCCATAGCATTGAATGAATGAATGAATCAATCAATCAATCAGTTTATTGGTATCAGGCAAAATTTTAATATTGGTGCACCATTACTATATTTACTATATTTAATGCAATAATAGAAAATACCATCAAAAATACTTCAATAAAAAAAAAAGTATATTGGAAAAGTTCTGTTACGCCCAGCACATTTTTATGCATCTTAGGGTTCATTCATGTAATGAACATGTTTTTGCAGCAACACACTAAAATCAAACTCCAATCAAATTAGCCGTATATCAAGTCTACAGTGTGCTTCACATGAAGAAAGCCAATTGTGTGACACGTGTTGTTGATGCCTACGAACAACATTCAAAATCGGTTGCCATTTTAGTTATGATGATGAAGTAGTAGCTGCTTAAAAACTAAAAAAAAAAAAAAAAACTCAGGAGCATTCCTAATTGTCCACTACATCAAGTGGAAAAGGAAAAATGACATATCTTGCTCTTACCATAGACTTGGTGAAGGGTCGAGCAAAGGTGAAGAGCAGGGTCATGAGCCACCAGCTGCGGTGGATGGAGGTGTACATCATGTTCCCAGGATGCAGTGCGTTACAGGTGACGCCGTGAGGCGACATGCTGCGGTGCAGCTCGTTGGAGAAGAGGATGTTGCAGAGTTTGGCACGGTTGTAGGCTAGCATTGACCAGTACTCCTTCTGCGGAGGTGAAAGCAGCTTCAGCTCCACCTTCCCACACGAGTCCACCAGATCTGTGAACTTCACAAACAACAACCAGCAATTCATATTAAAATCAAAACAGAAGACACTTCTTTTGAGAAATGTTTCTGAAAACAGTTTTCTTTTCTGATTGTGGCTTGTGTGTGGTTTGCTGTTTATGTCTTATTTTAACTTAATTAAAAAAAAAATATATATATATTGTTTTTTTGTATGCATTTTTTTTGTGTGTGTGTGTTATTTTTGTTTACTTGTATGTGTCTTGTTTTGTTTTATGTTGTTTTTTATGCTTTGTTTTGTGTTTTTTTGTGTGTTTTACCGTTTTGTGTCCGTTTTATGTTTGTTTGTTTGTTTGTTTGTTTTCTTGTAGGTGTTTAGTTTAGTTTTTTGTTTTGTTTACTTCAGTTTTTTATGTTTTGTGTCTTGTTTGGCATCTAGTTTTGCATCTACAGTAGTTTCATGTCTTTGTTTTTGATTTGTCCAAATAGAAGTCTACAGTCACCAAAACTGTTTGGTTTCCAACATTCTTTAAAATCTACTTTTGTGTTCACAGAAGAAAGAAAGTCATACAGGTTTGGAATTTGGAAGGTAAATAAATGATAATAGAACTCTCATTTTGCAGTCAATATTGAAATAAGTGACAAAATTGATTTCTCACCAACTACAGTCTGACTTAAGTCTCAAGTCTAAGTTTAACAGGCGGGAATAACCTCCAGAATGTGAGCTGATGGAGAAATGAACTAAATGAGCTTTGGCAGGCCAGGTCTGGCTTAATGCAAATCAAAGCTACGACATGATGTTCTTTAATTGGCTCTGACTAAGCTGTTAAACACCAGATGTTTGACAAGGCCCCTGAACACAAGACATTATATTTTCTCGATGTGTCCTTGTGTGTGTGTGTTTGTGTGTAAACAGTCCCAAGAAACTGCAGTAAAATGAATGGTCCCTCCTCTAGTGCAGATCGCATTCAACATTTACCTCTTAATTATGCGCTTTACAAAACAACCAATCAAAACATCACGTTCGCTGTATGACAAGCTCAGTGCGGCCGGTGTTTGTATTTGACACGTTACATCTCTGCTTGGGTAAACAACAACATCTGCGGGCATCGCATCGTTACAAATACTAAAGGTGTGAACTATGGAAATGGGAAGGAAACTAGTTAATTAAAGAAATAGTTCACCAAATAAAATAAAAACAAAATAATAATAATAAAATAAAATTCAGATATAATTTATTCACCCTCCTGTTTCCAAACCCAATATGACATCAACACTTTTTCCCCCAAAGAATGAAATTAGCAGGGTGTATAGAGTTAAATTAATAAAGTAATTTAAATAAATAAATAAATTAATAAATATAATCTTTGCTAAAAATGGTCCATTATTCATTCATTTCTGCCGTATGCACATAAACTGACAGTCACCACTGATAAGCTACTACTAAATATTGTAGAAACTTAATTTTCTGTAAAGTTGCTTTGCAATGATTTGTATTGTAAAAAGCGCTATACAAATAAACTTGAACTGAATTGAATTGAAATTAAAAATCTTGCCCTCATTGTCATTTGTGTATGCACACATTGTAACTCAACACATAGAATCCAAAAAACATTTGGCATCAAGTAGTTCTGTGCATTCAATGGGGAATAAAAAAAAAAAAACTATTGCAATGATAATAAAAAGCTTCATGCAAAATAAACAAACAAACAAATAAATGATATTTATTTATTCATTTAAATTTTTATTTTATTTCACTTAATTTTGAGAGTACAATACCATGCACTGTTTAAAACTTTAAAAGAAGGAAAACCAGGTTTGGAATGACATGAATGCAAGCAAAGAATGTTTTTGCTATTAGTATTTTTGGCTGAACTGCCCAGTTGAGCTGTTATATATCCATCCCCACTATCCCTCTGCACATGTTGACTTTGTCATCACCTCACAGCCGGGATAATCCATAGGGTCTTCCCAGCAGAGGCATTCTGGGGTGGAAATAGGCTATTTTCAGAGCAGAGGTATGAAAAGGTCAGGTCTGGCTGGTATTTAATGACTGCAGTATCCTGCTATAAAGAGACTGAAGTATAAAGGCGTGAATCTGGTGTGAGTTTTCAGAGGTGAGTTTCCTGTCCACGCTATCAGTGTCCTCTTGTTTGGAGTCGGGAGGCAAATGCCAGCACCTATCGGCCCTGTCACTTAAGCCCCAGTGCTACAGCGCAGATAAACGTCCCCGCTGACTCCATTTTATTCTTCCACCCTCAATTTCCCCAACCCCTCATTCTTTCCCTCCCTCTCCGAGCTGCTTTTCGCTGCTCGTACGGCCGTGTCAAGGTTTAACGGCTCTTGCGGCTTTGGGAAATATAATCTCTTCCTGGGTCAGAGGTCAGATGGGGAGCTCAAAAGGCCACGTATTAAAGGCGCTGGAATTTATAGAGATGAGGAGGTAAGGATCAAAAATGATCAGGTGTAGCAGAAGAAGATAATAAAAAGGAAATAAACTGTAAAAGTTAAATGGAGGAATTACTGTGATAACAAGTTAGTGATTTTACTGTTGGCGGGAGCGAACTGAGATTTTGTTCCCTGAAAGACACAGGGGGCTTGTTAATCTAATGGACCCTCACACTCCCAAAGCCGAAAATGTTCTACAAAGGACTCACATTTAATAATCATGTTATAAGAACAGTACTCCCCAATTATACTCCCCAATATTAGCTCTTTTCTGCATACTATCTGTACACACATTTGAGAATTTGATAACAGAAGTGGCCCGTTTTTCAACCAAGAGGTCAGGGTGTTGATGGTTAGCATGGTCTAGTTAGCATGTGCTGATAAATATGACTGTAAAGAGCAACTTTCTCTATTGTCCCAAAATTATCAATCTGGAGACGTGACCAACGGAGACTGTTGGTGAAGTGACAACTGAGAGGAAATTGATAATTGTGCACAAATGCTTCAGAGATGAAATGAGGGAATAATGGGAGATAATTTTGAAGTCTCACCTGTGAGACTCTGAGGAAACCACCACCACACGAGCCGGAGCGGAGTGCCGCAGGACGTCCTGCAGGAGCTCAACCAGGTAGAAATGACCAAGATGACAGATCTGAAAGGTGGTTTCCAGCCCGTCCTCCGTTAAATTCCAGGGCTGCGTGCAAACCGCTGCATTACACACTAAGATGTGCAACGGCTTCAGAGAGAGAAAACAATGAAATCGATTGAGTACAAATAACACATTCTTGCCTAATACAAAAAAATAAATAAAAAAAATAAACACCACAAACAAAACAAAACAAAACAAAAACCATAAAACCAAACCAAGACCACAAAAAACACACACAAAAATACAAATACGAATCAAAAATAAACCAAATCTAATCAAACCAAAACCCCAAACAAAACAAAAACCATAAAACAAAAACGAATCAAAAATAAACCAAATATAATCAAACCATAAAACAAAACAAAAAAAAAAAACATAAAACCAAAACCATAAAACAAAAAACAAATACGAATCAAAAATAAACCAAATATAATCAAACCAAAACCACAAACAAAACAAAAACCAAGCCAAACCAAGATAATGGTCCGTGTACTTTTTCATCCATTAAATTTTCCTTTTTTTAACCCAGAAATTAAATATTGAAAATGTTTTCTTCTTTAATGGTTCAAATACTGATGAATAGAATAAACAGACACAAACTAACTTTCATTATTCAAAACCTGTAATTCATTAAAAATCGTAAAATGACATAAAGCTTTCTTTTTAATGTATATAAATGCTAAACTTATTGTCTAGCATCTCTATACAGACGCTATAAGCGAAAGCAAGAGCACCTCAGTTGAAACTGTAGAAATGGGATACTGGTGAAATATTTTCCAAATGCTCTAGTGTGTATTTGAGTTTGAATTCTGTTGAGGTTTCTATTTTCAATGTGCCAATCACCGACATTTTCTGTTCTTTTCCTGAACGCAATGGCCAAGCTTTTAAGTTAGAATCCACTCACCGCCACAGTTTGGTTAAGTACTGTTCGCTCAGGAGTCTCTCATTATAATATAGATTCACTGAGCTTCTTTAATTATAATAAAACTTTGTGAGATCGAGATAAACTGAAATGAGTGACAGCTTTTTATTATTATGAAGGGAGGGGGCAAAAATATGTTAAAACAGATGTAGGCTACATTAAGGCTAGAGCACCCTCACAGATTTCAGAAGCACAGTATTTTGATTCTGGAACTGGGCCTGTCTGCATCTGGAGAAGTAGCAGAAGTTATAATTTTACATTTTTATTTATATATTTACCCCATATAGTAGCACTCTAACACAATACGTACTTTGAGCAACCATGCATGGTCCTCTCCAATACAGTGACCCAGATAGCACACAAAATTATACCCCAATATATAATCCCAGGATTCTGCGATATCTGTTTTAAAATCATATTTGTATTAGGTCTCTGCATTTTCCAGAGACAGCTCAAGTTCTCAACTAAACATGCGGGAGAAATATTACTTCTAATTTGGCCAAAGAAAACTTTTTTTCTTACATTTTTTTATTATAAAAAAGTCAATATTTTACTTTTTCTGTCAGCATGTTGTGTGTACGGTTCTAATTTTGGTTTTCAGCATAGCAAACCGTTCTTTTTTCTTTTCTTTTTTTCGTCATGGCTAAAAATGGAAAAATGAATGGACGCAAAAGTACATGGAACGTACACGGACCCCAACACCACAAACAAAACAAAAAACAAAAAAGAAAACCACAAACAAAACAAAACAAAATAAAAATAATAATAATAATAATAATAATCAAAACCAAACAAACCTTTAAAAACCAAAAAAAAATATTAACCAATACCACAATCAAAACAGAAACCAAACCCATAAAAAAAAAACAAAGAAAACAAAAGCAAAAACAAAAACAAAACACATTTACAAAAAAAAGTGCAGAGTAAACAAATCATCCTGAATTGGGGATTCTGGGAATTTTCAAACACATCAAAACAAATCAAGTGTATTTCAGGGTCGGTCTGGGCAGATGGACATTCATCCAACTGCGTGACAAAGGACAGAGGTTTCTGGAAAGTCCAGGCAAGATCTTTTCTTTGACAGTCGCTCCAGTGGTCCTGAAACCACGGCCATACAGCAGAATAATCTGAATCCACCCCACCAATTTTTAATTTCTTACATTAGAATTAATTACGAAGCCCACAGGCAATTTGTGTACTCCATATTTAATACTGCCTGCACTATTAATTAAAAACTGGTTGCTGGAAAATTAATGGAGGAATTGTAATGCCCCTGCTTTAATGAGTCTTCTCTATGACATTAAAAAAAGTACACTTCATATTTCCCTTCAGGTTCTATGTGGAAAGGCGTGTGCATTAGTGGAAACACAAAGGATCATGGGAAATGTGCAGAGGCCACAGTTACACATGTGCTCCCATTAGAAACACACAGCGTAACAAACACCGAACAGCACATGTTCTAGCTGACCTTTAGAGGACCAAAGAACAAGCACAATAATTTTTTTTTTCTTTGCCTGATTATGGTACAACATGACATGGAAATAAGAGTTATCACTCCTACAGTATGTGGCTGCATAGCTACAAAATATATAATATAAGGTGGATACAAATAGTAAAACAAGAAATATATCACTAAAAATAAATTATATTTAGTGAATATTTAAGAATATTTCATATTAAAAGCTATTCAATATATCTTACTTTTTTAAAATATATTTTAGCTTTTTTAGTTTTATATAATATATAATATATAATATCATATCATATGTA